>NC_056746.1:1106027607-1106327607 GCF_019279795.1 Protopterus annectens
CTGGTTTATAACTATGCACCAGAATGAAGCATTATACATAACATAAAAAGTGATGCATATAAAACTTCAACCAAGCTGTGCTATTCCATGCATAGATTAGCCACAGTCTGCATCAGACATACACTTGCAAAGTAACAAAATACAGGGGGGGGGGGCTCAGTTATCATCATTTGTACAAGTGGGAAGACTACAGTGACAAGTGTCATTAACTGGCAATTGTGCAATTGGTAATGTAGTGGTACATCAAATTAATAGGTAACAGACCCTGTGCTAGTGTTCCTTACAACTGCAGCCCTGATGCTTCTGTAAAAATATGTATTTATGTTTTTAAACTGCACCAAACCACATATATACCCACTATGGTAGTTGGTTGTTCATGTCAAGATATACCCACCTGGGGCATCTCCAACAGATATTCTGGGTGTCTGGTTGAGCTCCACACCATGATCCATGATTCCATTGTGGAATGCAGAGTTGCTCTGATTCCCATGCAGAAATGCTAGGAGAACATGTATCTCTACTCAAAGTTGTGAGTTAGTGGAACACCACACTTTGACATTTGCTCCTGTGCTAGGTGAGTAGCCTGACCTTTACCTGCACTAATCATGTCAGTGGCCTGACATCTCACTTGCTTGCATGTTCTGCCTTGGTCACTGACAGCTTTCATGTAATTAACCACATCCTGTTGAGCACAGTCATGAAATGACCTATTAAAATGATGATGGATGATCATGTGCCAGCAGTGTTGATAGAGGGCCTGTAGTAAGATTACATTTTCTGCATGGGGGAACTTGATATTACATTGTTTCCCACATTCTGACATTCTGCTGCAGAATGGAAAAAGTAAAGCAAGTGAGAACAGTCACATCCCTAACTGACATATATCTACACTGCTGTAAATAGTAGGGTACCTTTGTGGCATGACCATGTGGCTTTGCTGTCTCTCTCTCTCTCTCTCTGTCTGTCTGTGGAGAATATTACATATATAGTGGATGATCATATACAGGAGTTGTGCATTACTTTTTCTCTGAAGCAACCCCCTCAAAAAGAGAAAAAAAAAAAAAACAGATTTCAAATGCAGACTGTAAATGGTAACCACACATGCAGACTTTTGACAGTCCTGGATAAAAAGCGAGGTATTCTACTGTTGAGTAACATGTATGTTACACCTTCTCCTACTGGGTGAACACACAGAGGCAATGTGTATGATGACAAACAGCTACTAATGGATGCATCTTTACTATACAAGTAGAAAGGTGCACCACAATGAGGCTAGGAACACCTCCATATGACCAGAAATGCCTCTAGGAGACAACAGATGCTTTCCTATGTAACAGGAACATGGCTGCTCCTGCTGCTCAATGTGTGTTATACAGCTACATGAACATAAGTTATATGTTGGGAGTTTCAAATGTGCAGGGCTGGGTTAGGTAAAAAGATGCCTAATGTGAATGGAATGCTGGTACCCCTCCAACCACTCTACCCCAACAAACACACATTCCCCACTGTCCCACCCATATCATCCAGATGACTTTTATCCCACATTTTCTTAAATTGTGTATTGTTCTTTAACTTTTTTTGTGCATCCTTTCAACACAGTCTAACTGGTCCAAACTGCAGTGTAGTAATTGTGCAGTAAATAATTTTAATCCATGAGTCTAAAAGCTACTAGGGTCTTAGAAGCCATGGGAGTACCAGATATTCTGAGGTACATTTCAGAGTTTTTTTCCAACCTTTGATTCAATAATGACCTGAGGAAAACTCATGACTAAGGAAAACATTTCAGTCTTACAAACCACAATGCTTTGCAAGAGATGGATTGCACCTGTCACCCCTGGGATTCATGTTACTGGCTAAGGCTCTTGCCACCCCTATAGTGCCTTTTTAGGCAAGGTTCAAAAGACAAAACTACCACCTTAATGGGTACAAGCAAGCAAAATCTGAATCTGCTCAACGGTTCTTGGAATTCATAAATTCCAATGCCCTAGAGCAACTAATTCATAGTCCCACCAGGGGTACCAATATTCTAGACCTGGTCATTACCAACATGGGAGATCGATGCTCCACACCAGTGGTCACCCCTCATTGGTCAGATCAGACCATAAGCTAATCGCCCTTGACATCCACATCCCACCCTCACCCCCCTTTAAGGAAACCTCCGTAAAAGCTTCTCCAAAGCCAACTTCATGCTTCTCAAGTCAGAAGTAACAAATTTCATGACACCCATGCAGATGGGAAATGGAAGTTCAACTGCTGAATCCCACACTAAGGTGCTGTACGCGCACATTCACTCGTGCATGGACCGAGCCATCCCAAATAGAACCAAGACGCTGTCCTCTAAAAAAAGGAAGCCAATCTGGTGGTCACCTGCCATAAACAAGCTGTATAACAGAAGGAAGAAACTGTTGCAGAAAAGAGGAAGAACCCAGGATTCAAAAAACTCCCTCACCAGCCTCAGTAGAAAGCTGAGATCCCTCATAAAATCTTCCAAAGCTAGCTACGAAAACAAAATTGCCAAAGATTCCAAAGATAAAGACAAAGCATTCTGTAGCTGTGTCAAAAATCTAAATGACAATACTCAGATCTGCTCTGAGCTACAGCAGAATGGCACTAGATATACTGATTCCAAGGATATTGCCAATATCCTGGCAGATAGATTCAGTGCCAACTTCACACCCCTCTCACCCCCTAGAGGGCCCATCTCAATACCGAAAGAATGCCAAATTCCGGTAAAAAAATGCACGTTCCAAAGCCAAGAATACAGCATCCATGGGTCCAGATGACATCCGGGGCTGTGTACTGCATGAACTACAAAATAAACTGGCACCTCACCTATGTGTCATGTTTAATCATAGCCTCACCTCAGGCTTCGTGTCCACAGAGTGGTGCACAGCTACAGTCATCCCACTCCACAAGGGGGGATCCACTTTGGATCCCGGGAACTACTGTCCCATCAGTCTGACGAGCCTAATCTGCAAGGCCATGGAATGTATTATCATGGAACTTATAAACAAAGACATTGGCAACCTTCAAACACTGGACCCCACCCAGTTTGGGTTCGTGAAGGGCCAATCTTGCCTCCTGAACCTGATCGACTTCTTCGAATCAGTCTCCAGAGCTGTGGATGAGGGTAAGGTGGTTCACACAGCCTACCTGGACCTTGCCAAGGCTTTTGACACTAGCCCTCACTCTGGAATCATAGATAAACTTACTAAGCTGGGCATTAATCCCTACGTCACTCGATAGGTTGTAAACTGGCTTACTGACAGAACACACACTGTAAAAGTAGCCGACTCCAAATCCAGCTCCAGAGAAGTGAAAGGTGGTGTACCGCAGGGTTCTGTCCTGGGACAACTCTTGTTTGGCATCTACTTCTCTGGAGTACAGGCCAACACTAAGGGACTCTGGCTTACAGAGTTTGCAGATGACTGGAGCCATTACTGAAACCCCAAATGATGTGGATATACTACAAACAGGCCTTACCGAAACAGATGCCTGGTGCCAGAGCCATGGGCTCAAGCTAAATGCCAAAAAATGTATAGTTGTCCCCTTTGGGAAAAAACACATACCTGTGAACTACCACATAGGTGGCTGAATACTAAACACCGAAAGTGTGATAAGAGACCTAGGGACACAGGTGAACAGTGGTCTCACCTTTGATAACCACATAGCCACAACAGTTAGTAAATCCTTCTACGTGGCACACCTCATCACTAAGGGCTTTTCATCTAGAAAAAAGGAGGTCATTATCCCTCTGTACTCATCCCTCATTAGACCCATTACAGAATACAATGCCCCATTTGGTATGTACCTAACAAGACATCTGCAACAACTAGAAAGGCCACAGAAATACCTCAAAAAGAATCACAGGCCTAAAGCAGATGCCTTATGCTGACTATTTAACTCATTCCCTCCAGGAGAGCTTTTTTGAGTGTATACCTTTAACTCCAAGTGGGCGTGGCTTCAGCATTTAAAAAATGAAGTTATCACCTTACATTTTTAACAAATACCCATTGACAGAGGTCATATATCAATACAATTTTGTTTGCCATCATGTATGCTTCAAGATAAATTTTTCTGATACCTTGTATGTAACATGGCTTTGGAATTATTAATGCAAATATGAACAGGTGATATTTGATGCCTAGAGGTGCAGTAGGCGGTAACTACAGAAACGCCTGGAGACCTCACTCGGCTGTAATGAGTTAAAGAAAATCCAGCTATACTCTGTCGCATATCACCTACTCAGAGGCAATCTCTGCCTAACATACAAGGCCATGTCAAACCCAGAGTTTTTGGACATGCTACACTTAAAGAAATCCCAATCCCTCCAAGCCACATGCTCCAGGGATTTTAGCCTTGTCATCACGATGAATAGAACATGCTGGAGGGATAGGTTCCTGACCCAGAGACTCCCCATACTCTAGAATAGGCTGCCCATACATGGTCAGGCAGAGCGCCTCAATGGCCCTCTTCAAGGGCAACCTTGACGATTAGATGGGAGAAATTCACCCTGGGGGATCACATCAGTAGCCCTGCTAAACAGGGGTCCAGGAAAGTAAATATCTGTGGGAAGCAATAGCCAGGGAATCATTATGGCTAGGCTTGTATAGGTCCTAGGGCCGATAGCCTAGTATCTACCAATGAACCTATGAACTCTTTTCCTTCATTCTTTTGACACACCCTAATAGGTTGAGTGCCTCTATAATAATGTTAAACTGGGGTTCTGGGAACTATAGGACCCCAGTAGCCATGGGGTTTTAGATGCTCCGAGGTGCATTTTGGAGCTATTTTTCAACCTTTTGATCCAATAATAGCCTGAACAAAAAAACAAGAGCAAAGAAAGGAAGAAATTTAGTCTTATTTTTTTTTTCTTCAAGGAAGAAATAAGTGATGTCTGACAAAATAGCAGTTCACAAACTGAGAAGACAAAAAACTGCCAACCCTAACCCCACCAAAAAAGATGCCCACCTTCTCTTTGCCCTTTTGCTATTAGATTAGGATGAAGACACAAATGATCACATTCATATATTTTAAGTAATTGCTGTCAATCCTCTCTCTCTCTCTCTCTCTCTATATATACATATATATATATATATATATATATATATATATATATATATATATATATATATAGATAAGGATACAGGAATTGTATAGTCTGACATGTTTTCACTATGAGCTGGGCCTATTTGCAACAGTGGTCTAACAGACGGATGAACTGGCCTGACAAGTGTTATCTGTATGTAACAGCTCCACACAGTGTGTAGCACAGGGGTATAGTTATATATTTTGTTTCGTTAGTGGGGGAATATCTGTGCACTTATAAGCAGGAGAGGTAGATGGGGATTTTTATCAGGAATGGAAATTTCGTCCATGTTCTATGGCATTTTAAATGTTATGGGTAATAGGTTTGAGGTGCTTCTCGATGTTAGGCCATAGACCAATAACTGTTTGCTTATACTAAGCCCATGAACTGTAAACGCCAACATACATGTGACAACCACATATCTATTGGTAATGGTAAATTTTAATAGCACTAATAGAGAATGCTATGTCATAGTTTGCTTGTAGGGGGTCAGAGATACAGTACTAAACACAGAGCCAGTGTCTTTGTAAGTAATATACTTCACAATTGTCAGCATGTCCTGTAACATACCTGCACACACGAACACACACACACACACACACACACACACACACACACACACACACACACACACACACACACACACACACACACACACACACACATGCACACACACATGCACATACGCATGCACACACACACACACACACACACACACACACACACACACACACACACACACACACACACACACACACACACACACACACACACACAAATACATAATGCAAGTTGTATTAGTGTCTGCCTATTCATCCTAGCCCGTGCCCACAGTATAATATAAATAGGATACAACCGCTAGCGTGCAATGTGCCATTGTATAATATTTCTTGTTTGCCTATTATAAACTTCTGTTATGATCTTGATATCTGACACATTTAAGAGTAATGGCTGCTTTTTAAAAAAAAATTTATTTGATGTTTTAGTTCTACAATGTCTGCTACTGTTGTGACACTGGTGTTGCCCAGATCATAAGCCCCCATGTC
The DNA here is from genome assembly GCF_019279795.1 of Protopterus annectens. Taxonomy (NCBI): domain Eukaryota; kingdom Metazoa; phylum Chordata; order Ceratodontiformes; family Protopteridae; genus Protopterus; species Protopterus annectens. The sequence continues at coordinate 1,106,033,743 of NC_056746.1, forward strand.
ACTTGACTCCAGTCCTGCCTCCCTGTTGGGTACAGTAGGGGGGCAGCAAGCAGGAAGCCACCACTGTGATGTCTATTGGTGGTAAATGTCACTGTTCCCTCTGGTTGCATTGTAAGGGTATGCAGCTTGTGACCTGTACGGAGTTGGTGGAGGTCGTGGGAGAGCTTATTGACCAGTGTCTGGAAGCCCACATCAGCCATCTTGAGAGTGTTCTCATGTGGCTTAGTGAGTGGCACTGCTGCCTGTCTCTGCCTTCATCACCTTGGGCAAGGCTAAATGGGGAGGGTGGTCATGGTGCTGACTGACTTCTCCCTTTGTATCAGACAGGCAGTGTAATACAGATTGGTATGGCCACCCTATCTCACAGCATGGTGTTTTTTTTTCCTTGCTTGTTTTCCAGTTTTTCCTGTCACCACCGTGTACCCTTTGTCTATGTGTCTATAATTCTAATGTTCCTCACAAAATGTGCGAACACCTCCCCAGTCTATATTCTATGTCTGTTCATGTGTCTCTGCTTGTAATCCTCACCCTCCTACCATTCCCTGTCCTTCTTGTAATCCTTCCTCATCTTTCCTCTGCAGAAAAAAAAAAATTAGGTACCTGTCCCTGCAGAAATGTATACCCCAACCCCCACACTCATACTAACCTTCACTGTTTCCCTTGTGTATATTCCTCTACCTGCCTCACCACCGTCTTTTCCTATTCATCAACTTTCACCCCTTTAATGGTCAATAAACAGATTTAGACATTACTGTAGGCTCTTTAATGGTGCATGTGTAAGACCTCTAGCTTGTTTTCTGCTCACTAGTCCTCACCGCAGTTGTGGGAATCCCTCTTTCTATGCAAGTCCTGTTATTTTTACAGACAGTTTTTCTAATTAACATCATCAGTATGCACCACAAAATTGCACAGAGTTAATTGATAGCTACATTTGGGCTGCACTGTGTTACAAGCTATATCCACTGAAGGCATACAGTAATTCACCTAGACGTGTTTCTGACCTCCAAGGATTGTGTTGCAATTGCTAAACTTTGCACTTTGATTGTGCATGTGCTTATCAATGCTGGAAGAAAAGATACTTCTGATCTGGACCTGCAAGCACAGTTTGCTTTCGAAGGTTCAGTGCCATTTGGGATGAGCAACCATTTGTATGGGAGACATGTTTATTTAAGTATTCATTTATTTACTCACTTTTTTATGACTAACTGCGGTGGTGCTGCTGCGGTAGCTTTGTCGCCTCACAGTAAGATGTTGTCCTGCTCGATTCTCAGCTAGAGCGTCTTCTGTGTGGAGACATGCGTGAATGGGCTTACCTTCATTGAAGGTTGTGTGTCAGGGCTGGCAACTCGGCACGTAAAAATCTACTGCCAATCATTAGTGGACTGGAGTTCCACTGTGGCGACCCCTAACCAGGAAAAGCTGAAAGACACAACATTTACGTTTTTATGACTGGGTAAGTAGGCTGATTTCAGCCATGACCAATGTAAGAAATATCAACAAAGAGATGGTGAGTGTTGGAGTCATCTAGAAGGGTGGTTCTGCAGTTCTTATTTTCTGTAGCCTGTAGTCTTTGGGTATTGTATGTAGACTGAAATGTCAAAAGGGATAGGCTGTATTCTAGTTTATATGAGAGAACATTTTTGGCTAAGGCCATTCTAGTTACTGGAGAAAAAAGGTAAGAAATTCTGTAACAATTTTTAGCTGGGAAAGAACTTAATTAGAGATGTTGTCAGTGTGGGAGGAGAAGGTGAGACAGCTATCGAGAATGTGGCCTGTGTACTTATATTCAAAGTCTGAGGGGATAATATTATTTTTATTGTCAGTAGTGGAAGTGCATGGAAGCCTGTGGGATTTATGTGGTGAGGGGAATTACGTAACATTAATAGCTTTATGTGGTTAATCAGAAGATTGTTAGATGATGCCCAGCTGCATAGATTTGAGAAGAAGGAATGGAAAACAAAAAAAATGTACCTCAGGACTGTCCCCCCTGTAGTACTAATGGACAGATGTAGTCCTGAATGTTTTATTCCGTGCATGGGTCCCCTAAAACTATCTATGGTATGAACCCAGTTATTATCACTAGGGATAATATATAGTTATCGACCATGGGATGGTTAAGGCTAGTCTAACACCAAATGGGATAGGTTAATTCAAGCATGAAAAGGAACATTGGCTAGACTTAAAATGGCCACAAGGGCAGCTAGCCTAGTACTTACCTATGAACCCATAAACCTATTTAATAAACTGAAGAACGAGAATAAAATTTGTGTATGAAATGATATTTAAAGTAGGCAGGTCCTCTGCTAAGTCATTAATGAATAAAGAAAATAATAAGGGCCCTAAAATTGCACCTTGAAGCCCTCCAGTATTCAGTGTGCCAAGGTTGGGTAGATAGCTGTTGGTTATTATAATGGACTGGAAAATCTTATTTGTAAGGTAGCTTTCAAAAGAGATTTGTTTTTATCAAATTTCTTTTTATTGAATATTAGTTCACAAAATATGCAGAAAAAGGATAACAAGACATACATGTGGTACAGCTGACGTTACAGAGTGCATACCATAAGCATGTAATAATAGTTATTGCCCACTTTACTCATTAGCATTCAAATTAAGTAGAATTGCCATTTGTGTTACTACGAGGATATGATTATAAGTTAGTCCAAGAGCTTTTATCATATAGCAGTTCTCTTGTACATTATTTTACAACTGCGAGCAATATTAGTGGTATGCGTGTCCATATTCATTAAGGATATCCACACCTCCAGGCTAGTTGCACAGCATAATGCATCCGAGATTATCCAAGTGCAACTAACTCTGGGCAAGACAGCAATCCAAATTGTAGCTTGCTACAGACCCCCCACCATGCCCCAGGATTCACACTCTTCATTTCTTGATACACTGGAAAGTATTAGGGTACAACCCAACACCCTAATAATGGGCGATTTCAACTACCCCACCATTAACTGAGAAAACTACTCATGTACCAACTCTTTTGCTCAACGTTTTCTAGAATTCATAAATTCCAACGCCTTGGATAAACTTATTCACACCCCCATCAGGGGCAGCAATATCCTAGACCTGGTCATTACCAACATGGGAAACCGGTGTTCCACAACCAGAGGTCAATTCCTCGTTGGTCAAATCCGACCACAAGCTAATCAGCCTAGACATCCACATCCCACCCCCAGCCCCAATTAGGGAAACCATCGTAAAAAACTTCTCCAAAGCCAACTTCACACTTCTTAAGACATAAGTGTCAAACTTCATGACACCCATGCAGATGGATAATAGAGGTATATCTGCCGAATCCTATACAAATGCACTTTATAAGCACTTACACGAGTGCATGGATCATGCTATCCCTAATAGAACCAAGATGTTATCCTCCAAAAAAAGGAAGCCAATCTGGTGGTCCTCTGCCATAAACGAACTCTACAACAGAAGAAAGAAACTGTTGCAAAAAAGAGTAAAATTCCATGACTGGAGGAACTCCCTGGTCAACCTCAGTAAGAAGCTGAGATCCCTCATAAAATCCTGCAAAGCTAGTTACGAAAACAAAATTGCCACTGACTCTAAAGGCAACCACAAAGCATTCTATAGCTATGTCAAGAATCTAAATGGGAACACTCAGATCTGCTCTGAGTTACAGCATAATGGCACTAAATATACAGAACCAACTGATATTGCCAACATCCTAGCAGATAGGTTCAGTGCTAACTTTACCCCCCTCTCACCCCCTAGAGGGCCCATCTCTATACCGGAAGAATGCAAAGTTCCTATAATCACGGCTGCACAGGTAAAAAACACACTCTCCAAAGCCAAGAACACAGCATCCATGGGACCTGACAATATCCCAGGCTGCGTTCTACACGAACTACAGAATGAACTGGCACCCTACCTAAGTACCATGTTCAATCATAGCCTTACCTCAGGCTTTGTACCCACTGAATGGTGCACCGCAACAGTTATCCCTCTCCACAAAGGGGGGGCCACGACGGACCCCGGGAACTACCGCCCCATTAGCCTGACGAGCCTGGTCTGCAAGGCCATGGAACGTATCATCGTGGAACTCATAAACAAATACATTGGTAATCACCAAACTCTGGACCCTACTCAGTTTGGATTTGTAAAAGGCAGATCATGTCTCCTAAACCTGACTGACTTCTTTGAAGCAGTCACCAAAGCCATAGATGAGGGTAAAATGGTTCCATCCCCCACTCTAGAATTATAGATAAGCTCACTAAACTAGGTATAACTTCCTATGTCACAAGATGGGTTGCCAACTGGCTCACGGACAGAACCCACACTGTGAAAGTAGCGGATTCCAAATCCGACATCAGACCAATGACAAGTGGAGTACCACAGGGTTCAGTCCTGGGTCCTCTCCTGTTTGGTATCTACTTCTCTGAAGTGCAGGCCAACACAGGTCTTTGGCTAACAAAGTTTGCAGATGACTGCAAACTAGGAGCCATAATCAAAACTCCTAACGATGTGGACAAACTACAAAAGGGCCTCACTGAGACAGATACCTGGTGTCAAAGCCATGGCCTGAAGCTCAATGCCAAAAAGTGTATTGTCATCCCCTTTGGTAAAAACTCTGTACCCATGAACTACCACATAGCTGGTAGTCTACTTAATGCCGAAAATGTGATAAGAGACCTTGGGACACAGGTGGACAGTAGTCTCTCTTTTGATAATCACATCGCCACAGTGGTCAGGAAATCCTTCTACGTGGCTCATCTCATCACAAAAGGATTCTCATCCAGAAAAAAAGAAGAGGTCATTGTTCCCCTCTACTCATCACTCATTAGACCCATTAAAGAGTACAATGCCCCTTTTGGTATGTACCTCACAAGACATCTACAACAACTGGAAAGACCACAGAAATACCTCACAAAGAGGATTACTGGCCTCAAACAGATGCCCTATGCAGACCGTCTCAAAAAACTACAGCTTTACTCCATCGCATATCGCCTACTCAGGGGCGATCTCTGCCTAACATACAAAGCTATGTCAAACCCAGAGCTGTTGGACATGCTCCACTTAAGGAAATCCCAATCCCTCCGAGCTACACGCTCTAGGGACCTAAACCTTGTCACCACAATAAACAGAACATGCTGGAGGGATAGATTCCTGTCCCAGAGACTTCCCATACTCTGGAACAGACTACCTATCTATGTCAAACAGAGCTCCTCATTAGCACTCTTCAAGGAAAAATCTTGATGATTGGATGGGAAATGGGAAATTCACCCCGGAGATCACTTCTGCAACTCTGCTCGACAGGGGCACAGGAAAATAATTTTCTTGGGTGGCGAAAACCCGGGTACATTTTTTGGCTAGGCTTGTATGGGCCCTAGGGCCGACAGCCTAGTACCTACCTATGAACATATGAACCTATGAATATCAGCCTATATAATGATAACAATCTACTCTACTAAACCTTATATACATATATACAAATATGTCACCTTAATTATTGTGGTTACTAATCTCAACAAAGTGATCTGTTTACTATCCTTATATAATTAGTATTTAACATACTGTTTATGACAAAATATCAATTAATGCTTTGCAGTACCTTTGATAGTAGGTTTGGTTCTTCTGACTTTTTGTATAAAGCTTCTTGGCTAATATGTGTTTTTTCACCATGCTTGTGTATTCTGATCAGGTTAGTTTTGATCTGTCTATCCAGTTTTTTGCTATGTAAGCTTTTACAGAAAGTTAATATACACATAGATCATGATCTTCAACAATGCCTACCATACACCTGCCCACCTTAGCAAATTCAACCCATCCAAGTCACCCTGTTGCTCCTTCTGTCCTAACAAAGAGGCAGATATCTTCCACATCTTTTTGAGCTGCAAAACAGTCTATAAACTATGGTGTTCACTTAGATTCCTGTTAGAGAAATCAGGGTATTCAAAATTCACGTTGTCATGGGAAACAGCTATACTGCATATATTCAAATGCAATAATAATAATTTCTCTAAACACATTATAATAACGCTATGCACCCTATCAAAAGAGGAGACTGCATTTTGGCCAAAGCTAAATTTGCTTAGTTTAGAGAGAACCAGGCTGTGGATCACAGTTTCAAAAGCCCTGGTCATGACCACAAAGATTCCAGCAGCCATGAGTCCTTTATTGATATATGTTGTTGTTGTTAGGAGTTGGCATAATGAACATGGAGTAAACCTTACAGACACAAGTTACAAGGTTTGATTTGAATTTGGATCTAGAATCCAATTAAAATTTTAAAATTCTAAAGTATAGAATTTGGGGAATGAACACACTACTGGCATTTAAAACACTATTATAAAGGACCAGAAGGTCTTTATACTTGCACCCCTTTCTAATAATTCTTGACCTTTGATTCATTGCAGTTCAGAAATAAGAACAATACCCCTCTAGAGACATATGCATTCTCAAAATAACGTGTATATGTGTGTGTGTGTGTGTGTGTTTGTGTATATCTCTCTCTCTTTTTATATATATATATATATATATATATATATATATATATATATATGTATAATTTATATATATATATATTTATATATATATATATATATATATATATATATATATATGTATATATATATATATATACACACACACACACACACACAGTTTATATCTGCCTATCTATCTATAGATAGATAGATATAACTATGAATCCCATTACATATGCATGTATTGTTACTCCTTGTACATGCTACCATGATGTAGGGACAAAATTTTGTAATAGTTCTTCAGTGAACTGTTCAAATCAGACCGTCGAAGTGCTGCAGTTGTTTGCAAAACACCATTTGTATATCTGCACTCTTACAATCATCCTTTGCAATTTATTTCAGTACAGTGTAACAATTAATCAGCAATTTTATTTTTATTTTATTTATTTATTTATTTATTTAACATTTGTTGACCGGGAAAGTCCGACTACGTTCCACAGAGCCTGTTTTCAGCGGATGCCCGGGGAGAAATGCTCCAGATGAGCAATGAGCAGACACTTAGCTTATTTACTTAGCTACCTTCTAATGAAACACACGATGACTTGTTTTAGATTTATTGTACTTCAGTCCTTCTTGAACAGTATCACTTTTACTTTGTGGGGGTGCTCCTTTCTCTTCTGTGTTTCCCACAGACTGCTGAAAGGCAGACATTCATGGATCATTTATGTCTGAGTCAAGTGAAAGTGGTGGTTGGGAAACCAGAGGTACTCAGTGAATTATGTCTGATTTTGGGGTTACACCCTACATGATTTAGAATTCCTTTTGTGAACTCACCACTCTCAAAAGCTGCAAACTGTAATCATTTTCTGCAAAAGTCATCAGTCTCACACTTTCCTAGCAGTGCTGTACATATGCTACACTGTAACTATGGGCATCTGTCCTGATGTGCTGTGGTGATGCTCTTAACATACCACAGCTATCTGCTGACACTGATTCTCCTGATGAAGGCCACTGGTGTAAAACAATGCGCTTATACAAATGCACCAATACAAAAAGAAAATACACAGTTACTTTTACAGACAATATTTTTCCTTCAAGATCAAACATTTGAATGTTAAAATGCATTTCATGTCATAGTTGTGATTTTCTGTATTTGCATGATTCTGCACTGTGTTATAAAACTGAGGTAGCCTGCCTGAGCCCATGCTTTGATGAATTATGTTTTTAATATTATGATGCCACTATCTTTATGATAGATAGTATCTGTAGTTCTAGGCAATATACCTCTTACAGTACTTCAGAATGTTTCCACTCTTGTTTTGGTGTAAAATCTCATAACTGCACTCCATGGTTCTTAAATCTCAGTGCAATAACTACAAACTGAAAAACAGATTTTTTTATACAGATGTTGCAGATGCTGTAATTGTATTAACATGTCCTGTTTCAAGATTACAAAGTGATTCAACATTATAGAAAGGATACAAATTAGTTAGGCCTGGTCAAATTCAAAAGTCAAAGTAAACTTTATTGTCATTTAGGACTACACACGTGCAGCCTAAATGAAATTCGGAGCCTCAACTCACCAGAGAGTACATTGGAAGGAGCAAGGATGCAAGGATAACAAGAACAACGGTATAACATTTCAATTTAAAAAACATATTCAATACAAGACCCACAGAAAGATAAATAAATCAATAATAACAGCAAAAACACACAAATCCCCCAGATAGTCATAAGAATAATGTACATAGCAGCATGAAAGAGTAGGATTGCACATGTTAAGATTGTCCTCCTTTGTTCATCTGCATCAGACAAACAGCAGGCAATTGCACATGAATAAAAAAAATATACTGCTACACCAAAGAATAGAAAAAGATATTGCACACGTTCCAGCTGAGCAACATATTGTGAATGATTACTGACTAAATAATTGGTGGCTGGTATCACAGTTTATACGTCTCAACACTGCTGGATAGAAGCTGTTGAATTATCTGGTGGTCCTGCAACGGATACCTAACACCTAGGCTTAAACCTCTATTCCAAACTGACAGAACTCTGACTTGCAGTGATTTGAATGTAAGAATAATTAATAAGGAGTGTATGGCAAATAACCTCTGCTTGGAAATATGGAAGGGCAAAGCTTCTAAGAGTAAATTTTCAAGGTTCCTCAGTCCAGTGAGCTAAAGATGAAAGAGGCCCTGTTAAGAAACATTTTGTCTTAGCCTGCTTCAATCATAGGACTTAATCTGTAAATTTCTGATACATTTTCAAATGAAGCAGGGACTTTCCGTGATCTGAGTAATAATTTTGCTGAGTTCACTCAGTTTAATAATTTATATTTGGTGGTATTTCGCATCAGTCCCAATTTCGTTGTCACTATTTTCTGAATACTATGTGCTGTCAGATTTTTTCTGGCACCTTTAGCCACCCGGTGTGAATTGCTTTGTTAATAATATTCATCCTTGGAGTTGTTACCATATGCCAGGAAATATGTTCCAAATGAAATACTTTCAGACATTGCCCATTGTGGTGAAGTCAGGAGAAGGTATACATAAGATATAGCTGTCCTGTTAAGTTTATTCTAGATGACGAGGGTACAATATATGAAGAATCACTTCAATTTTCTGCCTATAGCATTTCATCCAGTTTTGAGTTTTTACCATTACAAGGACATGCAGCAACAGTGCATATTGATAATCCCTATGGGATTTATCTTTTCTTGCATCTTACAGTTATGTTCGGCTGTCCAGGTGAGGGTCCTTGCATGATCTCATCTGTTGCTCATCCTTCTCTAACATAGATGACAAGCAGGCAGGGTATTTTGTTTAGATGGTTTAATACATAGAAACACATCAGGATGGATAGCAGCATTATAAAATAGCAACAAACTGGTTAACAGACAGACCTTACATACATGCATGCTTGCATCTCAACAGTCAGGCTCGCACGTGCTCAGTATTTATACACTTGTGCAAGCCCTTGAATAGCTTCTTAAAGATACATGCAGACACATGGATCTACATTATCCCTTTGAAGAAGATTGCCCTTTGTAAAAACAATATTAGAGTTAAACATGCATTACTACAGACATTAGAAAAAAAACACAATGTTCATGTCCAAGTTGGCATGTATCTGCTGCATGGTTTGGAGAAACAACCAAATCTCGTAACATAACAATCTGGACTGAATTTAGCAAAAGAGATAGTCTTTGGTAAACAACTCATATCAGGAACTAATTCATCACAGTAATGGGAATATTCTCTGGAACTTCCTCAAGAATTGGAACACTGGACAACTCTCTCTGAGATAAACAGTCTTTCTCATAGGCTATGTGCTGTAGCATAGGCTTGGACACCAGTCTCAAATGTTTCTGATTCCACCTAAACTCTGCTCCTTGTGATTCCACAATGTATGATCTCGGCTGTGAGCAAATATTTTTCATGAATCCAATCCGATCATAACCTCTGGATGTTTGCATCCTTACCCCTTCTCCTTCTTGTAATGGATTGAGTGGTTTGCTGGTTTTATCATAGTAGGACATCTGGGTTAGGTGTTTCTTCAACAGATTGGCTTTCACTGACCTGTTGTTATTGACACATGGAACCAACAATTGACTACTGATTGGTAATGTGGTTTTGGTTTGTCTTGACAGAAGTCTCTGGGTAGGTGAACCAAGATGTTTATGACGAGGAACATTTCTGAGATTCAAAAGATTCAGGAAAACATCACTATTATTTCATTTTGACTTCTCTAATAACTGTTTTACACTTTGAACTGCACGTTCTGCCAAACCATTTGACTGCGGGTACTCAGGCCTACTTGTGACATGAGTAAAGTTCCATTCTTCGGCAAATCTTTTGAACTGTTGGCTTGTAAACTAGGTGCCATTGTCAGAAATAACTTTGTGTGGACTACCATATACTGCAAAATGATGCTTCATCTTAGTAATGACAGTAGTGGATGCTAGATTGGGATGTAGGTCAATCTCGAACCAATTAGAGTAAGAGTCTACTAAAACAAAATAATATTGACCATTCCATTCGAAGATGTTGGTGGCTACAGTTTACCAAGGTAGTTCAGGAATCTGATTTAGCTGAAGTGGCTCCTTCTGCTAATGTGGCTTTGTATTATTACACATGGAACAAGATGAAAGTGCTCTCTCAATGTCTTGTGACACAGAAGGCCAAAATACTAGTTCCCTTGCCCTTCTTTTTGTAGGGTCAGTTCCTGGGTGACCACAATGCAAGATAGCAATGTACTCTTGTTGCAAGGACTGTGGAACAATTACTTTTGGACCTTTCATAATGATTCCTTTGTCAGCCAAAATCTCATCTCTGTATGGAAAATAAGGTTGCACTTCTTGAGGTAAACTAGATTGCTTTGATGGCAAAATCTCATCTCTGCATGGAAAATAAGGTTGCACTTCTTGAGGTAAAGTAGATTGCTTTGATGGCCATCCTTGACTGATAAAGTAGTTGAGCCTTTGCAAAACTGGATCTGTGGCTATGTGATCTCTCAGCTCATCCTGATGTGTGGAAGAAATATTTCTTACTTCCATGAGTTCAACATCAAGGTTCTCATTCTCGTGCTGTTCTGTGGTGTTTCTGGACGATCTGGGTAATGTATCGACAAGATAAAGAAGCTTGCCTTTCTTGCAGACAAGCTTGAAATTATACTTTTGCAATTTCAGCATCATGTGTTACAATTTCGCTGGAGCTGAATGCATAGGCTTTCTCAAAATAGTGACTACAGGTTGATGATCTGTTTCACTCTGGATAGGTCTACTATAAACATAATCGTGGAACTTCGGGCATGCAAGCACAATTGCCAAAAGCTCTTTCTTGATCTGAGCATACTGCATTTCAGTTTGGGTAAGAGTTATCGATGTACAGGCAACAGGTTGATCCTCTTGTAAAATGACTGCACCAAGACCAAATTTCAAAGCATTACATGAAAGTGTAACTAGCTTGTGAACATCATTGTATCTGAGAGTTGGTGGACTAGCAATTTTGTGTTTCAGGACAACAAATGCTCTTTGGTGCTGCTCTAACCAAGACCATGATACATCTTTATGTGTCAGCTCTCTGAGTGGCGCTGATATTTGACTCAAGTCTGGAATGAACTTGCCTAGATAGTTAACCACGCCAAGAAAACATTGCAGGGCTGGCATCTCGAGAATGGCTGTTTGCGTAGAAGTGTCTGGTTGTAAGCCAGAACTGGTAAATAAATGACCAACATAAGTAACCTCTTGTAGCCTGAACTTGCATTTTTGTGGATTGAGCTTAAGATTCCCTTGACATGCTCTTTTTAGGACTTTTCTGAGGTTTCTGTCATGCTCAACTTCACCATTACCTCACACTAATCAATACATATTCTGATGTCATCTGAGCTTTTCTTGTGAGTTACCACCATGGAAGATACCCATTCAGTTGGAGTTGCAACTGGACAAATCACACCTTGTCACATCATTTTATGTAGCTTGGCTTTGATTCTGTCCTGCATGGCTATTGGAACTTTTTGTGCTGGTCTGATAACTGGACTGACATATGGGTCTAACTGCATGGAGTACACAGCTGGAAACTTCCCTAATTTGTCTTTGAAAGGATCAGCTTAGGTAAAAAAATGTATTGAGAGAAATTAAGTTAGTGGTCTTTCAAGTTAACATGGTGGAAGTCCATATTAAATGAAAGCAGTCCCACTTTAAAACAGTCTCTGAGCCCTAATAATGACTTGGCATGCCTCTTGACCACATAAAATAACAAGTCATAACATCTCCCAGCAGAGTAACATGAAAGAATGAGACTTCAGTTTGAATTTCTTCAGCACCATATGGAACAAGCTTTACACACCTTGCCAAATCAACCTTTCACCATGACACACTCTAGCAAAAGTTTCTGCTGACATAACATTGCACTTGGAACCTGTGTCAACTTTGAGCTCTGTGGGGTTGCCATTTATCTGAATAGTACAAAATACTTCCTTCTTTGCCCTTAAATCAGCTGCATTGACCGTTTCATGAAGCACTGACACATCATCAACATGAAGACTAGAACTGCCACAGTCTAACTGATCAACTCATTTCTTAAAATGTTCCCTTTTAATAATAGAATGTGGGCCTTTTGATTTACAAAACCTTTTGAAATGATTCCACTTATTACATTTGTGGCATTGCTGACCAAAAGCTAAACATTTTTCCCTTTTAAATTCATGATTTCTACCACAATTACGGCAGTTGGCAATGACACACCCTCATCCTTATGCCTGTTTGCTGACTCAGTCTTAATGCTTCACTGAGACTGTGTGAACTATGGAATTTGCTGGAAAGTTCTGGGGTTTACCAGTGAGTGCTGCAGGGGCTACAGTTGCTGCCATGTGCTTGGGCCTGTTTCTTTTACCCACGTGCTGCATACTATCAATATGAGCTTTATCACTGTGCCTTCTAGAGCTATTCTTATATGTAAGGATATTTATGTGCTTTTCTGTGAGCTTGTATATCTGAAAAATCTCGATGGCCTTATTCAAAGTTAAATCATTGTCACAAAGTAAAGTCTTTCTCACAGCATCATCTTTTATACCACACACAAGTGTGTCCTTTATGAACTCATCCCTTAAATCACCAAATCTGCACATTTCAGCATTATTTCTAAAGTTGGTTATATATGCTGCAAAAGTTTCATCAGGCTTTTGATCCCTTTTATAAAATAAGTGCCTTTCCATTGTAACGTTTGTCTAGCGGTTACACAGTTCTCTAAATTTACATTTTAAGCACTCAGGGTCCTCCCTTGATTTAGCTGGTACAACAATAAGATGGTTTTCCTCCTCTCCTGTATAAATAGCAGGTGCATACACAAATGAATGTTCCCTTTCTATGGCTTCTGACCCAGCTAAATTAAGCAGAATAAATGCATTTGTATGGTCATCTTTATCAGAAATTTCAGCCTGTATGAAAATGTACTGTTGCTCAAACACTTTTCAGTTTTCAGCAATATTATTGTCAAACATAAGTGCACTGGGTTTTCGAAATCTGTCTGCATAGCCGGCTTTAGGCACCAGCTAACCTTGTGGTCGCTGGGGGCTCCCTATTCCTGGGGGGCCCCCAACCACAGCAAGTTGTCTTACCTTGACATTTTGTAACATGTCTGTCAAACCAACAAAAGCTAATACAGCAATTGTGTACTTAATAAACCAGATGGGTAATAATTTATATCCTCTTTAAAATTCAAAGGTATCTTTGGTTATAGTAACAGTGTTTTGTCAAGCAACAGGCTTCACAATTCCATTAAATATTTTACCCCCGACATAGTACCCCTTTCTTAGTTAAACTCTACTAGTGGACATTGACTCCACTAAAATGAACAACATAGCCAATGTTAGGTACTTGCAATACTTATGGCTGCAAGGGGTCCCCATTAATCATCCTTGACTGTATGTGGGGGCCCCACAAAAGTCACTGCTGGTTGGGGAAAATGAGAAAAAAACCTATTCATTTACTGATCATGCTCTTTAATGTGAACAGGCCTGTAAAATGACCCTGTTAGGATAAAGGTGATGATAAACATAAGTATGGTAAGCACTAGAGAGATCAGCAGTCCAGAGTGACTGAGATCAGTGCAAACATTGGATTTTTAGAAAAGATGATGCTTCTTTTCTTCAGGGATGTTTTTTTCTTTCAGGGAATTTTATAAATACTGACAGAAGACCAGCTACTAAAACTTTCAAATTCTTTGCAGAAGAATTCAGTGCAATGTCTGTAATAGAATAAAGGCTCAAAATCATCAACAAGTTCTAAATATTACTCTCATTAAATTAAAAAGTTAGTAATATTACACCTTTTAAATTAGCATTCATTTTCTGGACAGCAAGTATAAAACTCTGATGTCTGGATTTATTGACTGTCTGTAATCCTGAATGCTTTACAAGCAAATCACACTTTTTACAAATGATAGCGTAAAACTATGAGAAAAGTCAGGAAAAGTCAATAAAAGTGACCTACCCTACTGCTGTTTGATGACTGCTAAATGTCAGTCACTGATCATGCTGTACCAGTACCAGTGCTGCACAGTGTATTGTTATTTAATGAAATAAGTACAAAACTGGTATTGCTATGGCTAGTGTGTGTGTGTGTGTGTGTGTGTGTGTGTGTGTGTGTGTGTGTGTGTGTGTGTGTGTGCGTGCGCGCTTGCGTGTGTGTAAATAATATCAGTGATTTTTATCTGTGTGCACACCCAATAATGCCAGAACACAGGTATTATTCTTCTGGGCATCAGTAAAAAATGTAGCTAGTAAAAAATGTAGCTAACAAGTAATTATATTTCAGAAGTAATGAATAAAATATATCACAGAACATTCAGAGATTTAGATCTTCTATGAGTCTGGGGGCCCCATTCCCCACACTGTATATTTGGATACATGGGGATCCCTTAATCATCCTTGACTGTGGAGGCCCCACAAAAGCTGTTGCTGGTTGGGGAAAATGAGGAGGGAAAATGTAGTAATTTTCTGATTACACTCTTTAACCTGGATAGGGGTGTGATATGACCCTGTTAGGATGAAGCTGATAATGGCCTCTACTCTCAGCCACCCCCATTCTAAAACCAGCCCTGCTCAGATGTGTGTGTGTGTGTGTGTGTGTGTGTGTGTGTGTGTGTGTGTGTGTGTGTGTGTGTGTGGGGGGGGTGGTGTTTATTACTTCTTTAATTGTCATCACAGTCAAACTTTAGATGTGTGCACATGTTTATGTTTGGATTGATGACAGTGTGGCCATTGTTTCTTTTATTTTTGTCACAGACTTCAGAGGTGTACAAAGAAGGTTAATATAGTTTGTATAGGGGCAGTGTACTGTCTAGGAGCAACAAAGTAGAATACATTAGTGTAATTGTTATTTTTTTCACTTTCCTCACAACCACACCAAATATGTATGCAGGTAGCTGCCTTTGACAGTTTTGGTTGAGGAATGAGGAGGCACCTATGTATATGTATGTTAGCAGTCATTTGAAATACATGACTGTAGAAATTTGAATCTCTGCTTTCATCACAGTCTAACACCAGAGGGATACATAGGCAGTCTTTTTGGGGGGTTAGGGAGGTAGGCAATTCTAAGACAAGACCTGTGTATCCAGATAACAACTGGCTTGTTAGTTCATTGTGAGTTACTGTTTTGTCATCTTTGAACATTAAGCCTTTGGTACAACTTATGTCTTTGTGGAAAGAAAAAAAAAGACTGAAATTATTTGCTTACTAGTGATTTTGTTTAGGCCACCATTGGTTGGGAAAATGCTCTAAACGTATTTCAGAACAAGCATAACCCAATGCTTCTGGGCGCTATGGCTTAACTAAGTTATTTCCTAAATGGTTATTACTGTGCTTACTTGGTCAGGAAATGTATGTTGAAAGGATACAAGGAATACTAAAGCTGAACAGCAACAATTTCTTTCCTTAATCAAAAATTCTGTTCAAGCCATCACTGGATGAAAAGACTGTGTAAAAAGAAAAAAACTTTAAAATGCACTTCAGAGCATATAGAAAGTCATGGCTTCTCTAAAAAGCTGAAGAGTAAAGCAAAATGTGAGAAAAGGAAGAAAAAAGTAATGTGCATTGCATAGGGAGCCCAAGATGGGGGGGGGGACAAAGGAAGACCAGTGTGTGTGTGTGTGTGTGTGTGTGTGTGTGTGTGTGTGTGTGTGTGTGTGTGTGTTGGGGGGGTGGTTGAAACAGTAGGCCTAGGGCACCATTTCACAAAGTCCAAACATGTACATACAGTTGCTGCACTGTATTGTTAGTACAACTAAATACCAGTAACTTTAATGTCCATTTGTGAGATAAGCCAACATTGTGGGGTACACAGGCCTGTTGTAATATAAGAGTATTGTAACTACAGGTCACTCTGTGTGTACTGCTCCTAAAAGTTTGCAGCATGAACTAAAAGGTTGATTAGGATGGTTATCAGTGACAGGGTGATGCATAGATTGAAAGTGCCTAGGGGGCCCCCAACTTGACATCTTCTGGGGGCCCCCAAAATGCTAACACTGGCCCTGTCTGTCTGCCATGTCCACAAAGTATGTACAAACACACTGAAAATATGACCCTTTTAAGTATGTACGAACAAACTGTTCTGTGAGCTTGTAATAGTCAAATGCACAATAAACTCCACGAAATACTGTACTTTGCGGAATATGCTCTGTAATTGCTGCATTCTGTGAAATGACTTTACTGTAATACTGCACAAATATGAGAACACTTTATACACTTCTGATAACTCGAATGTCTTTGATTAATTAGAAAAATATGTGCTTAGCGAAAATGCAGTCGATTCCTCTTATTTTATTCATTTTATGCAATTTGGACTTTATTTCAAACATTTTCCATATTAATTTCAATATTTTTATTAATATTGGACATATCAGTTTATGTGAATATCATTTAGAACATTCTGTATGCCTTGTTTCATATTTTGTGAATAAGACTAGGGCTGAGAAAGTTTTAACATATGAAATTCATTACTGACCTGTTTTGCGAAGTATGCGTGCAGTAGGGAGGATTCACTCCTGTATATTCCTCCAGTTTCAGCTGAGTGCCTCTCAGTCTTGAACTGAAGAATTTGGATTCCATCCTGGCTTCAAGTCCTATAGACATGCCGCTTCTGACACCATGTCACTCGTAACTCTCTAACATAGATAACAAGCAAGCAGGGTATTTCGTTTAGATGCTTTAATGCATAGAAACACAACAGGATGGATTACAGCATCATAAAATATAAACAAACTAGCTAACAGGCAGACCTTACACACATACATGCTTACATCTCAATAGCTGACTACAAAATGGCAGTCAAGATCGCATGTGCTCAGTATTTAAACACTTGTGGAAGCCCTTGGATAGCTTCTTAATGATACGTACACACACACACACATTGTTCTATAACATCAAATTGCTACCTTTTGCAGGTACACAGAAATAGGCATATCCATTCCTGAAAAGCAAACTAAACCGCTCCCAAAATAACTCTGAATGCAATACTGAAATATGAATGCAGTATAGTAATTTCACAAAGAAAAACACGGCACTGTATTCAGCCTCTGCATTTACAAGCACCAATTCCTTCTTTATAAGGCTCAAGTCAATTCTCTGTCTTTAAATGGATCCTCAGTTCCCTTCAAGTAATTCAGGGCTACCACCGAACCCATATGAACTAACACTTATCTCATTCTTTTGTTACTAGACAGTAGGGAGAAGTGTTACCATTGAGCTATGGGGTGTCTGATTGATTTCATTGAAAAATACCATGAATTGTATAATCTTTTGCATATTCTTTGAGAGATAATCCTGCTTTTTGTTAAGCTATATGACTTCAAGAATGATTTCTCACTCACTCACTCACTCACTCACTCACTCACTCACTCACTCACTCACTCACTCACTCACTCACTCACTCACTCACTCACTCACTCAGGTTCTCTATGGGGCTGCCAATCTGCATTTAGGTAACACATTAAAGGGCAAAACAAAGCCAGCAAAGATGTGCTTTTTATGGGGCAATAACCCCTCTGTAACTCCATGTGGGGAATTTCACCCTTCACATGCTATAACTCTTTATAAATAACTCTGAGGTCATACAATCAATAAATCAAAGCTTTCATTACATTCTTTTTAGTATGTTGCTGAAACAGAGACTGTCAGTCTTAATTGTTCCCTTAACTATCTACTATAGTCAGCTAGCTGGATTTTACATGTATGAATAGTTGAAAGTATCCAGAAATTACCCATGGAAATGTAAAATTTTGACACTAACATCTTACAAATGTACTTCTGATTTCATTATGAGATTAAGAATAATGGTAAGGAAATACAAATCTGTTTCATTTTATTTGCTCCGGTGATTCTTACGTGCTGCTGTCTTACTGCCACACTCACTGTGGACTTCCAATACTACCAGGGATAACACATTGTTAGAACTGTCCTCTGAGAAGGGCAGAAACTGTTTGCGCAAAAGAGTAATTTGTGGTATTTGATGGTCTGGCAGTTAGCACAGAGAACTAAAGCTCTGACTTATTAATGAGTGTTTAAATCATTCTACATTCATGTGCCTAATGTGTGACCTTGAGCAAGTCACTTAACCAGACAGTGCATTAGGGCAATTGGAAATTTGTGCTAGGGTCCTTAATGGTTTCCTAGACTGCATGCCTAGTAACTACCTATGAATCCTATTAAGGCTATAAATGGCTAAGGAGATTTTGTCCTGTAGCTTATGGTTTGAATCTACATCTCATAATCAAGTTGATTTACTGCCAATAAATTAATCGAGTACCACCATATCAAAATGGTTCTACTGAAAATCATTTTCAGGAAACCAAAACATTTTTGGCAGGGACAAGCCCTCTTGCATCTCATGTGGGGAAATACAGCTATCTAACCAAACTCAATGGTCATAAAACAGAATGGAAAGGGGAAAGCCAATTTTGCTGAACATATTTTTGTTAGGAACAGTTTTTACTAGACTGGGACTGGAATAGCAATGAAAATTCAACTATCTGTTTTTCTGTTTGTTTATCTACCAGCTAAATCCATTTTTAATAATTATCTTACCTGTTATAGAAATGCTTCTGTTAATTTGTAGCTAAATTGCTTGGTTTATTGTTACCAGGCAGGATTTTATGAATTGTTTAGTCTATCCTTACCTGCCATGGTTTAGCATTGTTGATATTTGCACATGTTCTATTTTCAAACGGGCCTTTGCCAGTTATACACAAACTCAAATCCTTCAGTGCATGAGTGACTGCATAGACAGCATTATAAACAGTATATGGTTGGCCAGAAGTTGATATGTCAAATAAAGCATTAACTCCAAGTAAATTTTCAGTTCCAGTGCAAATTCTGGATTGTGTTCCATTATCACTGTCTGTAGTGGGCCATTTACAACCAAAGACATCTTCCCAGAAGATTCTGATATGAATGTCATTTGGGTATGTGAAAGGATGGAGACTATAGAGGAATTGTTGAAATCCAGCCATCTTGCCCCCACGTGGTACATATAGAATAGAACCATTTAATATTTTTAAAAATGTGTTGCTAGAAAATGCTGCAGACAGAGACCAAGAGTCAAAGGAAAGCCATAGTTTTTCAGGAATGTTTTGATTTGCTATTTCTTTTATCAATGGATATATGTTAGATTCATGTGCAACTGCCATAATAACCTTTGCAGAGGAATGCTGGATTACATTGGTGATGTACTGAATTTTCTCTTTGGAGTACACTATGGGAATAATTTCAAAGAAAGCAGTACAAATGCCATTTTTGAATAAATCTTCCTTTAGAAGTTTGCCTCCAGTTTCACCAAAATCAGTTCCCTCATAGAGAATCCCGATCCAGTTCCAATGAACGTGTACTGCAAATCGAGTGAGGCCATATACAAGAAACTGGTCACTTGGGAATGTGCGAAGAAAGGATGGAAACTGCATCTTGTCACTTAGAAGAGAAACTGAGGAGCCATAACTGATCTAGAAATTAAACAAAATGGGGTTGGTTTAATAATTTAAACGCACTTGCTGAAAATAAACTTAAGTGAAACAATGTTAACTGCAGTACTGAGATACAAAAGTAAGACATGTACACTAAGGATCAGATTCACTTTCCATCTGATGATTCGTCACAGGAATTATTTCAAATGTTCAAATGAAAGTAATGTGTATGTCACAAAACAATTAGCAAGATTGTTAAAAAATGGCCACATATCAAACACACTGAAACCTAATAAATATAATCAATCATTTTCACTAGATAGGATTTCTCTCAATGTGGATAGCATAAAAAATCCACCAGACTTGTTAAAATAGCCACATATCAAACATACTAAAACCTAATAAATGTGATCAATCATTTTCAATAGACAACCCTTCTCTTCAAAATTTCAGAGGCTAGTCTTTTGACTTTGGTGTTGTGTAAATTATTCTTCAACTTCAGCTTCAGCTTCACTTTTATTATAGTGCTTATTCAATAAGCATAGAAACCATTAAAGTGAAGCAAATGTTTTTTAAATTTATAAGAAAAAATATATTATATATTAATAAGAAAATGTCATCTGGTGATATCAACTATGAGTGCAATGTACAGCATGAAAAACAAATTAACAAATAACAGTAACAGCTGCCAACAAAATGTACCAATGATAAACCTAAGCACAAAGAGTTGCAAACTGCTATAGCACCCAAAGGAATGTCCAGATAGCTCAATGTCCACTTATAATCCACCTCTGGAAAATTTGCCTAATATGGATCACAAGGGAGCAAATTAACAAATAACATTCCATTCCATAAGTCAACACCTATCGATATAAAGAACAAACAAAGCAATTACTGCGAAACTCTGTCTACTTTTCAGGCTGGATCAAGAATTCCAACAAATAATCTGAAGTTCTAAGACTAATATTCATCTATTTAACCACAAAAAAATTCTAAAAAATGATTGGAAATAACATTCAACTTTTTAGACATTCACAAGATGATTGTTTGGCAATTGCTTGGCCACTCATAGCATTCATATACTTCAGAATACAAACTGCAGCAAATAGGAATCATCAGCAGTAAAAGAGTACAATATAATAAGCTGGGAAAACTGCAGTAAGGAGAAATATAAATATATATATATATATATATATATATATATATATATATATATATATATATATATATAGAGTATTTCCCTTTAGTAAAATATGTCCCTTTTCCGCAGTTGAACAGATTGAGTACACTGAAAAATATATAATTTCATTCACAACATAGTACGACTTATTTGCTGGCTTTATTTTATTTTGTTTTATTCTTTTAATGGAAGAAAATGCTTAAGAACAAGTGATAATTCAGTGGTATCATGTTTCACATTGGACTGAATGATTTGCATACTACTCCCTTGTATCATACGTATCAAGGTGAGAACATATTTAATTTATTCAACCCTCATAAAGTGGATCTATGCTTAAGTTAGAATTTATCCTCCTCAAGCTTCAGCAGGTATCAATATTTAAACACATTGATAATAAATGGTTAAGGGAATTTTGTTTAGACAAAGAAATAGACTTCATCTGGACTTGGAATGGGTTTTGGAGTAATGTTGAACTATTTTGATAGGGATATTTTTCACCCAAGTTTTTCTGGTAGCAAATTGCTAAGTAAGAAATTCTCTGAGCTACTAAAGCATTTCTTATACTACATCAGTTAGCCCATGAATATGAACAGGATGACAGATATAATAGAGTAGTAAAAATCTATTATTCCAATGCACTTAGCTTAAGAAATCAGATAAGGAAATTATTGGGTATAGTTTATTATTCATAGTTCTTAGTTATTACTATCATGGAGGCATGGCAATATGGTGATCTTCAGATACCAAGATTAATTAATTTTGAATACTCAAGAACAGATACCTGCGGTGTTAGAGTATTGATATGCGTACATGATTTCTTTGTTTCTAGAATATTATTGGCTAACAAATAAATGGAATCACTGGCCATGTTACTTCCAAGTTTCTTTAATACAC
The DNA here is from genome assembly GCF_019279795.1 of Protopterus annectens. Classification (NCBI taxonomy): domain Eukaryota; kingdom Metazoa; phylum Chordata; order Ceratodontiformes; family Protopteridae; genus Protopterus; species Protopterus annectens. Next base: position 1,106,055,723 of record NC_056746.1, read on the forward strand.
TTAGTTTATACATTAATTATAGTTATTGTAGCCCTAAACTGAATATGGAATGGCACTCTAATTATTTAAATTTCATGACCTATAAGTGGAATTTGAATAACATGATCATTTGGGGTGATTTTAATTTCCCAACTATCATTTGAGTTCTGGAATATGAAATACAGCAACAGAGCATGGAATTTATGACATGATAAAATTGAGAAGCATGGTATAAATGATTGATTTTGTCAACAGAAATAGCAATATTTTAGATTGACTGTTTACAAACATTGGTATCAAAATGCCTATGTTTACAAATACTGACATTAAAATACCTAACATAATATTATTTCCCCACTAGGATCTTCTGACCACTTAACCATGGAATTTACTGCTGATTTACACATTAACACTTCAAATATGCTAATAACTAGTTATTATTTTTCAAGGAATTGTGAGCTGTCATTGGTTGATGGGATTTAAACCAGAATGTTGAACTTTAACATGAACCATTACTAGCATGACACTTGTTTGAAAGTAAGTGTTTATATATATTGAATATATGTAAAAAGTCAGATTGTCAAAAATATGGTTTACCACCATGGTTAGCTAAATTACACAGAAAAAAAGATAAATGTATCATTTATTCTAAAAAAATGTCTCAAGCTCTTTAAAGAAGACATTCAACACATATTGTAAAGAACTGAAAAGCCAATTAAGACAGCTAAAACAGCATATGTAGAATCACTAGTGAAGAACACCTACATTAAAAAAAATATATAGTTATGTCAACTGTACCAAGAATTCTAACATTAGAGGTGAACAAATGTGCCCTTCTCAGTGATAGGGCCACAATAGCAGAAGTTCTAAATTATTACTTTACTCCATTAGTTTCATCAAAAAGTGATGTTCTTGATGAAATTTCAATTTCTAATAAATCTTAAGTTTCGTGTCCTGTAATTACTGAAGATATGGTGAAATCTGCTTTGAATATGATTAAAAAGAACTGTGGCATTGGCCCTGATTTAATTTCAGGATGTTTTAATCATAGTTTTTGTGGTCATCTGATGCATCCACTAACCTTGCTATTTAATATGTTATTAATGAGCAGTATTGTTCCTGATACCTAGATGTTAGCATATATTGTGACAATACATAACAATGGATCTCAAGATGCTTGCATAATTATTGCCCTATTAGCAAGAGATCAATCTTGGGCAAGTACTTTCAGAAGTATCTACTATCTTTATTAAATATGTAAGAGAACATATTTGTACGTTCTGACCCAAATCAACATGGCTTCATGAGAAAATGATCTAGTTTTACCAATGCAGTACAGTTTTATAAAACTGCTAGTGAAGCACAAAATAATGAACTTAATGTAGGGCTGTATACTTGGATCTATAGAAAGCATTTGAAATCATTCCACATTCATAAATATTAAGCCACCTAAAAAAAAACAGGATATCAATTTATATATTATTAAGTTGATAAAGTGTTGGTTAAGACACAGATGTCATTGTGTTAAGTTCAGGTCCACTACTCCTACCGGTCTAATGCTTCTGTGGATGTCCTCACAGGTCTGTACTAAGTCCAAATATGTTTTCCACTCCTGTGCTGTCTCCTGCAACTATCTACTATCTACAGGAGCCTTTACAAACCCTATACCATCTATCCCTGCTCTCTTGCTTCTGTTGTAATATACTATCTGACCACTAGATGGCACTCTAAACTAGGATAGCTCCTAATACGTCTATCCTTCCCCCTGATATCCAATGTAATTAAAGTTCTGACCCTGGATTGAGGAACATCTTCCTGCCCTATCTTTCCACTCTACCTGCTACTTTCCACTAGCATTGCTCTCAGCTATCACTTACTTTCACTACCACTGTTTCCTCCCCTCTATACCTATCCTTCCCAACTAAGGTACCCAGTAGTTAGCTGCTCGCAGATTGTTTTTTGCTGACTTTTCTCGGTTACTTGTCTGAACCTGCTCCAGTCGCCCTGCGGGCTCACTCAGCTCCCCTACCCTACCCCCAATTCCCACCCAACCCCAGGGGTCCTACCCATATACCTCCAACTGCCACACCCCCATTCCTACACATCCAATCCCATCCTCCTACCTATTAAAGTGCTAACTATCCTAGCTCAACCACTTAAAGATACTCATTACATCACTAAGTACTTAACAATCAATTTACAAACTCAATACCCCAACTTACTACAATACCTTATAGAAACTCCCCTCTATCATCCTCTTTAAAATACCTTACCCCAGCTACTTATTTACCTTCCTTTCACTATGCCCATAACTCCTGGATCCAAATACCCAATATTATTCCTTTTACTTGCACTCCTACCTTTACTATCTATACCCTATATCCTAACTAAATATGAACATCTAACCTTGACTAACTTTAACCATCCCTGACAGACCTGCCACCTTATCTAAACTACATAAATATTACCTCAACACCCTCCTATCTACTGCCAAAGTTTCATTGTTTAGTCCACATTAACTATAACTAACCCAGGAAAACACAGAACATACCCTATAAATTCCTGAATATCATGCACAGGATTAACAATCTTAAACTTCTAGATGGTGATATCCATCCCAACCCTGGCCCAAACACCACAACCACCACTAACCCCCATAAACCAAATACCTCTACTTCGCGAACCCTCACTAAAGTATCCAACTCTCTCCTTATAGCCCGCCTCAATATACAGAGCCTAAATAATAAAGTTGCCTACCTCCATGCCCTCTTAAATGTTCACTCCTTTGACATCCTTTGCCTAACAGAAACATGGTTAAAACCTGTAACACAGGACAATGAAATCACCCCACCAGGATATAATTTCCTTAGATTAGATTGAATAACCATAAAGGGCGGGGGTGTAGCAATATTATATAAAGCAGAGTTGCAAGTAGCACCGATATATGTGCAGCCACCTTCTATTAACAACACTGAAATCCTTATTTCTAAACTCCAAATCAACACCTGTAAATCCATATATATAATATGCACCTACCTCCCTCTGGGTAACAATATAAACACCCTAGAAAATATCCTTTCCTAGCTTTCAACTAACTACCCATAAGAAACCATTGTCCTGGGTGACTTTAATATTGACTGGAACACCTGCATCTCAGCCAACCAGATTACCCACATAAACCTTTATGGTTTTTCCCAAACTATTACCTCCCCCACCAGGATCCATAAACCTAACAATAAAAAAAACTACTCTAGACTGGATACTAATAAATAGTCACCCCCTCTCTTATGAAGTGGGTATCCTTCCTGATGATGTCAGTGACCACTCACTGACCTACATAATCAGGCAAAAGATCAATACTCATAAACCAACCTTATATAAAACCATTCAATCCAACAAAAACGTTAACCCTATTAACTTCCAAACTGAACTAAAAACATGTGACTGGTCACCCCTAAGATACCTCCAATTAGACCAAGCAGTATCCTACTTTAATGCCAAATTCTTAGAAATCCTGGACTATCATGCCCCATCCCGCTCAGTCAGAAATAGGACTAAAACTGCTCCATGGCTAACAAAAGAGACAAGGCACAAAATTCTACTAAGAAATAAAATCTGGGCCAAATGGCGAGCAACTAAAAACCCAGCTGATCATCTAACATTTAGACAGCTGAGAAATGCTACCAAAAATCTATACTTCTAGATAAAAGAAACTTTTACCACAACAGCCAGCAAACCCACCAATACAAACCTCAAAAGTTCTGGGCAGGCATAAATAGACTTCTACACACAGGTCAGTCCAAAACTCTCACCCCTACAGGATCCACCCATGAAAGTCCCAAACATATTGCTAATGCCTTTAATACCTTCTTTACTGATGCAGTCCAATCTCTTGCTAATTCCTTACCTCCTGTTAGCACAGGTTTGTCATCCTCCTTGACTACTTTACCCCCCTCATTTCATTTACAACCAATCCCAACATCCCTCATCTGCACTCTTCTTCAAAAACTAAAACCTTGCACCCTCCTCAGCTGACCTTCTACCAGCAGAATATCTACAGATAGCTGCAGCAGTAGTAGCCTTTCCTATTTCCATCCTAATAAATAGAACCATTACTGAAGGAATGATCCCATCTATCTGGAAAATCTCCCAAATTATCCCACTGCATAAAGGTGGCAACTCAACTGAACTCTCAAACTACCGCCCAATAGCTTTACTCTCTCCTTTAGCTAAATAATGGAAAATGTATCCACCGCCAACTACTAGAGCACCTATTGCAAAATAACTTAATAGCTAACTGTCAGCATGGCTTCAGGCCTTACCATAGTACCACCACAGCCCTCTTATCCTTTTCCATCTGTATTAACAATAACTGAAACAACAATACTCTATCCTCAGCACTGTTTATTGACCTATCAAAAGCCTTTGATATGGTTTACCATCAGCTTCTCTTGAACATACTTAAGTCTCTCTCACTAGATACACAGGCTTTGCAATGGTTTAAATCCTATCTTGAAAATAGGCAACAGGTTGTGCTTTGGGAAAATAATCTATCCTCTCACCTTCCTATTACCCTAGGAGTCCCTCAAGGTTCAATCCTGGGCCCCCTCCTTTTCTCAATTTTCATCAATGATCTTAATCTAATAATTCCTCAAGCTACATGTATCCAATATGCTGATGACTCCACGCTAATATGCTCGGCTACCTCTACACATAAACTCCAGTCTATTATCCAAACAGTGCTCAACATAGTAGAAAGTTGGTTCTTACAGCACAGTCTCCTCCTGAACCCTAAAAAGACAAAACTACTACTCTTCACTCCCACACAAAGGTCCCCCCAATTGACTTCACAGTTATATCCAATGATGGCATTGTCATATCTCCTGACCCAACTACCAAGCTCTTAGGGGTAACAATAGACCATAATCTTAACTTTGACACACATATTAACACAACAATAAAAACAGTTAATAGAATATTAGGCTCCCTCTACAGGATTAAACCCTTCCTTACTCCAACAGCTAGAACAACTATTGCCCACACCCATCTAATTTCCACCCTCCTCTACGCCTCTCCCATCTATACCAACTTATCAAAAAACAACCTTAACAAACTAGCTACCTCCTACAACAATATTGCCAGATTTGCTTCCTCTTTTAGGACTCACCACTGTCAAAACCTAAAGGACCTAGGTTGGCTGGAACTACATAATCAATTTCAGATTCAACAACTTATTATTGCCCATAAGATCCTCTATCTTCCTCACATTACTCCGATACTTACTAGCCTTCTAACCCCCTACAGTAATTTGACAGCCCTTCGCTCAGCCAATAAAGTACTGGTATCTACAGTCAAATCCAAAAATAAGGCCGGGGATTCCCTGTTCTCCAACACTGCGCAAATCCTGGTACCTGCTTCCCAAGGAACTCTCATCTCTCTCCTCAGTGAAACTGTTCAGAAAACAACTTAGAGAATACCTTAGTAACCACTGGTTATGCCCATGTAGTAACCAAGGCTAATCATACCCCCACTTTGTCTGAACTCTACCTATATAACCATTTGCTATTTAATTCCAACTCTCTGTATGCCTCTGAGAGTAGACCCAGATAAGCTAATTCAGTCTTTACAACTTTCTCTTACATAGGATCCACTTCAAAGTATGTACTGGTATAGTTTTCACTTTAGAGTATGAACTTGTTTTTACATATAGATACCTATAAAGAAATTCTTTATCATTCTTATTACATGCTACTTTAAAGTTGCTATGCTACTATAGGATCAGTTTTGATCACACACTGTTAAATACTACTGTACCTGAAGCTGCTATATTTGTTAGTGTGTCTTCATTTCTCTTTCTTATTATGTGCTACTTTATAATTTTTTTATCTCTTTCTTATTATCTGCTACTTTAAAATTGCTATGTTTTTATATAACATTTGTATTCTTCACCTTAAAATAGTACTGTACCTAAAGTTGCTAATATTTTATTTATTTGTACTTGAAGTTGCTAAAATTTTGCTTATGTGGAGCTTTTCTCCCTGGGCCTCTACTGAAAATGGACATATATCCAGTTAGGCCAGCTAGGTCAACAAATGTAAAATAAATAAAATAAATAAATAAAGAGGTTATTGTAAATGTATACACAGTCTATGTTAGGGTCATAATTGGATATAATTTATTATTTTTTCTATCCTAAAGGAGAACTTTTAGTTTTACAAAGCATTCAAAGAAAGTTTACTAAAATAATTATGGAATGTAAAAAAAAAAACTTTCTTTCTAAGAATGTCTAGAAAAGCTTAATTTATTCTCTATAAACTATTTGATGGTCATGTAGCAGCCTTTGTCTAAAATTCCATTCATTTAATAATGAAGAAGTAACACTTCTATTAAATCCACAGCTTTTGCAATCAACTCAGACATCATGTGAAGGAAACTATACTTTTCAAATTGCAAACTGTAGAACTTCATAGAGAAAAAAATGCATTATCCAATGGATAGCAAGATCATGTAACAGATTGCCAATACAGATTAAGCACAGTGATACATTAGAATTATTTAATAAACCTTTAGATATTTGGTCAGGTTGAAATTTCTATACATTGATTAAGGAGTATTAGTTATGATGCTCACTAACCTTTGCACAGTTATGCAAAAATATGTAGGTGTGAAATTATGTTATTAAAGGCACCCCCACATGCACACGCGCGTACACACACACACACACACACACACACACACACACACACACACACACACACACTCAGCATTCTCTACCTAAACTGCATAGTACAACTCTCCAGGCAGGTAGACAGAGAGAAATAGACGCACACAAACACACATTCATTCAGCTTCATTCATGTCCCTACAGACATGCATACACATGCCTACACACCTACCAGCAGTTACATCCCCCCACCCCGACAGCTCCAGTACTCATAGCTGTAACATGAGTGGATGGGTGAACACCATCTTTGACAACGTTCATATTTTTCTTCCTAAAGTAAAATGTTGCTTAGATAATTTTCACTCAGGTGAGTAAAGTTGTAAACTTTTCCAGGGGACGGCACAGTTAATTAGCATTAGTCACTCTCCTTGTTGCCATATTAGCATATAGCTTCTCAGGTGAGACCTCTGTCCATGCCAAGGCCCCCACAAAGGGAAAACATTAACAGTAGAGCAGTCTCTGAATCAGAAAGGCTTATTGTGATGCAGAAATCTTCCAAGACAAGGTTTCCACATAGAAATAAGCCTTTTTGAATTCCCTAAGCATGCTTATTTGTTTCTATATTCTATTTCGTGTATAATACATTCTTTATAGAAAAAACAATAAAACACATTTAATAGTGGTTAATTCCCTGTTTAACTTCTCCAAGACTTTTGGGCATCTAATACCATGACAGGAATGGACCCCATTCCTAAGTAAAATTAAGATTAAAGTTCATGAAATCAGTATTGTTTCAGTCTTTGATGTTAGCCCAAAGTGTTCTTTGCAGCACTCACAATGTGCCCAGAACTCACACCTTCTGCAATTCATATGGAGTTACATATATCAGTGACATATCTAAATATGACTGTAATTCTTTTTTATGAGACCCATTGCTTTTGGAACCTTCTGGGTATCCTTCTTCCACATTGCCCTCATTTATGCCTGCAAGTCCTGGTATTTTATAATGTTGTGTCTCTATGTACATAATACACTGTAATCACTGGGTGTAGCGATTTCAATGATCAATGCTACTTTTGTCTTCTTTTCATAGACTACTATATCTGATTTTCCTGCATCTATTTTTTGCACTGTTTGTAATGGGTGATCCCATGTGATATAAACTTCATCATTCTCTATAATACTTTGTGACTCATGTTTCCAATGGTTCTCAGTTATTTCAATATTGTAATGTTTGCACAATCCCCAGTTCAACATTTTTACCATATTATTATGCCTTTCAGTATTTCCATTGTGGCAGTTCTGGTCTTGTATACCTTACAACTTGCTCCAAATGTAATGATTTTTATATTGGGAAAACTGTTAGGAGTTTACGTAAATGAATATGAGAACACTTGTATGCCATCAAAAACAAAGACGAGAACAATGCTTTATATAAGCATACTAAATATTTATTTTTTTATTTATTTATTTTACATTTGTTAACCGGGAGAGTCCGACTGGATACATGTCCATTTTCAGCGGAGGCCCGGGGAGAAAAGCTCCAAGTACATAACAGACATATGAACATTGTTAATGCAAAAAAAGGAAGATAGTTGAGTTCTAAATACAATATAAAGATACATCACATCTTGGGGAAAAAAAACAACAGCAGCATATAAAAAACATAGGTCAGTTACAAAGGCCACAGCCTTGTTAAAAAGCGGTTAAGGATAAGGATAGTGAGGTAAGAGAAGGGTAAATTATAGTGGTTAATCAGGTTTGGAACAGGGACATTGCCAGAGAGTATTGAGATGGGGTTTAAGCTTTTTTTGAATTGTAGGAGTGAGGGTTCTGAGGTGAGCATGGTCGGTAGGGAGTTCCACATTTTACCTACAAAGTTTGAGAATAGAGAATCCCCAGCAGAATTATTGGCTTTGGTAGTTTGATCTAAGATCTTATTGGAGGAGCGTAAAGATTGCAGGTTAATATAGGGGTGAATGATGTTTTTCAGAGCTGGTGTTTTCTCTGGGTGATACAATATTTGGTGAGCCATTTTGAGTTGGTTGAAATGGAGTTGGCTGGAAAACTCTAACCACCCTAGTTGCTTCAAGTTAGTGCAGTGGTGCGTTCTAAAGGTGGAATTTGTGGCAAATCTAGCTATGTGATTGTAACAAGAAGCAAGTTTGTTAAGGGTTGTCTTGTTTAGGTTTGTAAAGAGGGGGAGGCATAGAAAAGAGTTGATAGTAGGTGTGTGCTGGCAATTGTAATTTTAGCATGAGGAGTGAGAAAGTGTTTTACTTTATAGAGAGAGCCAAGCTTTTTATTGACGGTTTTGATGGTAAGATTGAAATGGGTGTCAAATTTAAGGGAGTTATCAATGGTAACACCTAATAGCTTTGTGTGAGCTTCTGGTGATATAGTGATTCCATTGGAGGATGTAATAGAGAAGGTGGGGAAGAGTCTTGTTAGTGGGTGAGAAAGTAAGTAGTTTTGTTTTGTTGGGGTTGAGAACTAGTTGTCGACTTGAGAACCATTTTTCTATTAGGTTGAAGGTGTCTTGGGTTGAAGCAGTGAGGTCTGCCAGGTTGGAGGCAGTGCTGATGATAGTCGAATCATCTGCATATTGAATGCATGTGGCATGGGGGTGATTGTGGGCAGGTCATTAACAAAGATGGTGAAGAGAAGAGGGCCAAGAATAGATCCTTGGGGAACTCCAAGTGTAACAGGTAGGCATGTAGATAATTTGTCCTGCCATAGAACAGCCTGTTGCCTATTGGACAGGTAGGATTGGAACCATTTCAGCGTGGAATTGCTGAGTGATAGTTTTTAATGTATGGAGGAGTTGAATGTGGTTCACCATATCAAAGGCCTTGGAGAGGTCTAAGAAAAGAGCAGATGATAGTTTATTATTGTTTCTGAAGTTATTGATGGTATTAGAAAAGGATAGTAGGGCTGATGTGGTACTGTGATTTGGCCTGAAGCCATGTTGGGAGTTAGCTAGAATTTTATTTTTGGTGAGGTGTTCCATCAGTTGTTTGTGGACACACTTTTCCATAATTTTGGCCAGGGGTGAAAGTATAGCTATAGGTCTGTAGTTGGTTAGCTCTAGTGAGCTACCACCTTTATGGAGAGGAATAATGTGGGACATTTTCCATATGGAGGGATGAAGGCTTCTGACAAGGTACGGTTTATGATTATGGAGACGGATAGAAATGGCCTCAGCTGCTTTTTGCAGAAACTCAGCTGGGAGAAGGTCAGCTGCTAGCTTAGTGGGTTTTAGTTTTTAAGAAGAGATGTTATAAAGGATATGGGTACTGGATCGAAGGTAAATAGATGATCTGATGTAGTTGTAGTATTCTGCTGGCATGGGTAGTGGAGTGGGCTGGTTGTTTGTTTGAATTGTGTGGCCAGGGATTGTATAGTTTCTGTGAAGAAACTATTGAATGTGTTAGCAATGTTTACAGGGCACTGTTGTTTGCAAGTTGTTGGAGTGGGGTGGGTTGCCTGGTCTGGGTGCAGGAGCTTGTTTAAGGCTGCCCAGAATTTTTGTGGATTATTAAGGTGTTTGTGTTGTAGGTGGAGGAAGAAGTTTTTTATCATTTAAGATCATTCTTTTAGTTTCATTTCTAAGTTGCCGGAAGGTTTGATGGGAGTGTGGGTCTTTAGAGGTACGCCATGTGACCCACATCTTGTTTCTAGATAGGATTTTGGATTTTGTTTCCTTAGAGAGCCATGGTGCGGTTTTGGTTTTAGTTCTAATGGACCGTATTGGAGCATGGGAATCTAGAATCTTGAGGAAGGTGGTGTTGAAGTAGATAACTGCCTCTTCAAGAGGAAGAGACTTGAGTATTGTCCAGTTGTGGGCTTTAAGTTCAGTTTGAAAAATGGAGGCGTTGAATTTATTATTGTTCCTGATTTTTTATGGTTGTAAGAAGGGGTGATTTTCTTGAATTTGATAACATAGGTGAGTAAGTGATCACTCATGTCCTCTGGGTGAGTACCTGCTGAGTACTGGTCAGGATCTTTATTAGTAAGGATCCAGTCCAGGATGCTGTCTTTGTTTTGGGGTTTACCTAGTCTGGTAGGAGTGGATATGAGCTGAGAAAAGCCATGTAGATTTATGCTGCTAGATGGGGAGCTAGATGAGAAGGAATTCCAATCGATGTTGAAGTCACCTAACACTATGAATTCCTGGGGGTGAGTTTGAGTTAACCAGTGGAGAAAGTCCTCTAAGGTTTTGTTATTATTGTTGACTGGGGGGATGTAAATACATGCTATATTTATGCTTTTATGTTTGTTTGGTTGACGTTTTACAAGTAGAATTTCGGCATTGTTTGTTAGGAGGGGTTGTGGAGAGGCAAGGGAGATTTGTAATGTATTTTTGTAGAGTATGGCTACACCGCCACCTTACGAAGTTATTCGGTCTGCTCTTAGTATATCATACCCTGGTGGGATTATCTGTGTGTCTTTCGTACTTGGTTTAAGCCAGGTTTCTGTGAGACATAGTAGGTCTGGGGAACAAGTAGCTAAAAGGGCATGTAGGTTGTGAATCTTATTGTTTACACTTCTGATGTTTAGATGACAGGTCAGAAGAGAGTTAAAGGGTCTAGAGTTTAGATTGAGAAGTGGAGGGGAGGATAGGGTGGAATTACAATTGAGTGGAGAGGAAGGGCCAGGGTTGGGGTGGATATCACCATCTGTGGCTAGTCTGTGATTCAGAGTGGTAATGAATTTGAGGGCTTTGAGTAGAAGTTTGTAGTAATGTTTATCATTTGGCCTAATATTGGTAGGTTTGATAATTACATAGCGTTCGAGTTCTAACAAGGTGGGTGAGTAGGGAGTCAAGTCATGGCCTCTGTTGTTAATTATGGGTGAGGGGTTGGTTTGGTAGCCTGGGTGGTGGAAGCCTATGTAAGACCAGGTTTCATATAGGGTAGCTAGGTAAGGGACAAGTAGGAGGGGAAAAAGAGTTAGTATGATAAGCTTCCTGGGTGGTGTCATATTCCGTTTGATCTTAGAGGGCGGTAGTGAGGTACAGGAAGTTAGGGGACAGTAGGGGGAGTGGTTTGAGGTTATAAAAGTACGAGTACTGGGGGCGGGTGGGAATAGGGGGCAGGGCGGAGAGCAGAGCGAGCACGAGCGAAGCGAGTGCTCGTGGAGCGGGGTTTACACTAAGCCACTGGAGCCCAGGTTTCAAGATGTAACTCCTGAATAATTAACTTGCAGGTGAGTAATCTCATCTAAACAAACACCAGGTTCAATGCCTATGCTTTGGGAGCTTGTGTTTACAATTTTATAGCAGTTTGCCTTAGTTTTAGAGTGTGTTCTGTAGTTTAAGTGGAGTATATGCAAACAAGCTTGGATTTTTTGTTTGGGTAAGCCTAGGTAATTTGTGCTAGTGCTGAGGACCCTTAAATAATACTTTACTTTAAAGTCTATACTAAAATGACCAGATAATGACCTGTTTTGTTTTTACAGGTTGTGGGCAAAAGTAGAGTAGTCGCTCGAAAAGGGCGAAGTTCTTTTCTGCCTTATGCTGTGCAGGGGAAGACCTGGGAGGGATAGAGAGAGAGAGAGAGGAAATGAGGAAATGAGGATAGAGAGAGAGCTTGATGTCAGAGGCAGTCAGAAGCAGCTGTGTAGCTTAAACAACATTAGACTACCCGAGGAAACCCCTAAACCTAAAATATTGTGGCTATGATTCAAAATTCTTATTTGGCATTCTGGAAAAAAGTTAAAAGGGATGACCAATAAGGCTTTTGGGAGAATAGGATAGAGGAATGTGAATTCAAATGGCAACTAAGGCTGAATGCAACAACTTTGCCTGGTATTAATGAACATATATCTATTTTGCCTGTTTTAAAGAAAAAAGCAATGATTTTATGATTTATTTTGTGAAATGTTACTGTTTCTTTAAGGAAACATTGAGTGAGCAAGTCACATGATGATTTTAAATGCTATTTAAATGATGGTTTTATTATGTAAAATGGTTCTGAAGAAGTTCCTTTTGGGAATAAAAGCGCTTGGCCATTTTTTGTTTTTGAATTAAAGTGTTATTGATACTGCTACGTCTTGTCTGGACCTTATTGGGAATTATCCACCTTGTTGGCTTGTTACTTGGTATAAGTTTATTTTTACCTTCAGGTACACACTGCTGTTTGGTTCTTGAGTTGGTTTTCAGTGTGTTGGTGGTGATTCCCAGGTCAGACTACTATATTACAGCAAATTACTGGTTTTGACAGTTACTACAAGCATTATTGTGTTTTTCAAATATGGAATTAATAGAAGCAAGTTTACAACAAGAACATGTTAATACTCCATTGAAATGAGGAGGTTGGAAATCAAAAATGAGCTTACACTGGCTCTAAAACTCTTTTCTCAGCAGCTAAGCCAACTGCAAGCATCATTAGATAGACTACAACTCCCAAAAGCCTTTGCGAATGGGACGCAGACATCACAAACAGCGCATTTTAATGCCGACATTTCAAACAGGACTGAAAGACCAAAACGAACGGCTTGGATTTGGCTCCCCATGAATCCATTCCTTGTGAGCAAAGGACAGTGCAAAACATCTGGAATGAGCCACTGAGCCGTTTTCAAAGCTGATTGGGCACAGAATTGACTTTTAACACTAGAACTGTGAATACAAATAAAAACATTCATGAAAAGTTGAATGAAGTAGAGATTGTTCTTATGAAAGATTGAAATTTACAGTGTGACAATGCTTTCTTATGAGAGTGTTTCAAAAGGAAAAGAGTCCCTAGAGGACTCTGTATGTTTAAATTTCCTAATGGTTTAATGCTAGGGCAAACAGAACTGGATGAACTTTTAGCCATGTTTGATAGACATGGAATTGAACTAATTCAGTTTATAATTAAGTTAAATGATAAATGTATAAATTAACTTTTGGACAAAGCTAATGAGGTAAACAATGTTGTACTTGATGATGGTAAATTAGAATTATATGGTGAGAAATATGACAATATGTTTGACAGGGTAGAAAAACAGGTGAGCATTAATATGAAAAGAAAAAAAATAAGAAACTGGAAAGGGATGAAGAAGAATATAACAACAATTTAGCATACCTACTCCCCAGGTCTTATTTGTCCACCTCTAGGCTACAACATGTATTTGAAGACAGACAGAGTGTTAATAGAGCAACAGAAGGAGCCAGAGAGGTAACAGGAAAGGTTTTGCTAGGAATAATCATGAAGATGATGAGGTATTTGATGGGGAACACACGGAATTGAGAAGGTCAGAAAGAATTTCTAACAGGAACAAGAATAAACAGAATTTTTGTTTAGTTCAACTTTACCCGGGGAAAAGATGAGAACCAGGGGGAACAAAGGTTATTGGGGCAAGAACCAGAAAATGAACTAACAATTAATAATGTACAGATGAATGGTATTATTACTGCTTTTGGGGGAAAAATGATGAGTTTTAAAAGTTTTAATATTTTTAACTACACTGATATTCCCCTAACACAGACACACTTTACACTTTTTAAAAAAGGTTTAAAGTTTGTACCAGCTAAAAAAGAGATTTAGCTGACACTTTAACTGAATTCAAACTTTTTACAAGAAAATTAAACTTTAAAATGTTTTTTAAAGACAGCAATAACCCACTGAACTTAACACATAACAACATTATGAAAAAGAAAAGTATATTTATTCCACCTATGCACCCTCTTATAGGAACTATGAGACATATCATATGCAATATATTTATCAGTATTATGAACCATCTAAAAAGAAAATGTATAATCTTAGCAAGGAAGAAATGGAACTGTTAAAAGAATTAAGACATAACGACACAGTGCGAATAATGAAGCCTGACAAATGGGGTGGGATGGACATGGTAAACAGTGAAGAATATGATTGTGACATGCTATCAACCCTGTATGACACCAAAAAATATGAAATAGCATCTTTAAACCAAATTAACATAGCACAAAGGAAGGTACGCTTATTTTTAGAAGATTCTTTGTACCAGGGAGCTATTAATGAACACATTTTTGATTAGCAAACATCCTGTCATCTCTACAGTATTTGGAATTCCCAAAATCCATAACAATATCAACAAGCCCCCTTACAGACTAATAGTCTCAGCTAAGAACAGCATGACATATCCTTTAGCCATATTTGTGGATAGGCTGATACAAAACACAATGAAACCTATTGAGTATATTTTAAAAGACTCCTGGGATTTTTTGAGAAAAATAAAACAGGGGTATTACTCAGATGAAACAAGCTTTTCAACAATAGACGAGGTGGACCTTCTCACTTCCATTCCACATGATGCAGGACTGAAATTGTTTTGAAATGCAGTTTTGGAAACAACTAGTTTAAATGGTGCACTACTTAACTTTGTGATGGATGTTATGGAACTTGTTTTGAAGAACAACTATATGTGTTTTGGTAACAAATTCTTCAGACAAGTTAAGGGGGTGGCCATGGGGGTGAATTGTGCCCCAACCTATGCTAACCTAGTAATGTATGCTTGGGAGAAACAACATGTATTCACTTTGCATTTTGATCAATACTAGTTTGTTTATTTCAAATTTTTGGATGACATTTTTATTCTGTGGAAAATAACTGGTGAAACAAGGGATGAATTTGTAAAAACAATCAACAACAATAACTCTTTTCTAAAGTTTACCTGTGGCCATACAGATGATTGTGCAAAGTATCTAGATATAACTATATTTAAAAAACAGGTAGAACAAAAGTTTGGTTCTAAATTATACAGAAAACCAACATTTTCTAATAGTTACCTGGACTATAGAAGTCAGCACCATTTCTACACTAAAAAGAACATAGTGAAGCGACAGATTGTACATGCAGCAAGAATGTATTCAGATATTTCCTTATTCAAAATAGAGTTAGGAAATCTGATTGCTATGTTCAAAGAAAGGGGATATCCAGAGAGTTTGCTATTTGATATTGGAAAAAACATTTTGAGTGAATGGGGTAACAAGTACACCCCTTTGTTGGGTACTAATGAAGAAATTACAGTTAAAACTACTCCTGTTGACAATTAATTTCCAAATTCTATGGTTTTACAATACAATGGGGATTCCACTACTTTGAGAGACATTATAACAAAAAATTGGGTAATGTTTAGTAGTGCTGAGACACTTGACATTCTAGGTCAAAATCCTACTTTTGTTTACAAAACAGGGCAGAATTTGAAAAACTATTTTGAACATCCTACAAATGTGAATAGTAAAATGATTACTGGAACTAAAAATGTGGGAGATGTAATTCTTGTAGTTACTTCTTACAAAACAAAACAGTGTCTGTAGGTAATCCGGAACAGTGTATAAGTTTGAACACAGGAAATTGTGGCAGTTGTGGTCTTGTATACATTGCAACTTGCTCCAAATGTAATGATTTTATATTGGGAAAACTGTTAGGAGTTTACGTAAACAAATATAAGAGCACTTGTATGCCATCAAAAACAAAGATGAGAACAATGCTTTATATAAGCATACTAAATATTTTGGCTACGATTCAAAATTCTTATTTGGTATTCTGGAAAAAAGTTAAAAGGGATTACAAGGGAGGCTTTTGGGAGAATAGAGTAGAGGAATGTGAACTCAAATTGCAACTAAGGCTGAATGCAAGAACTTTGCCTGATATTAATGAACGTATATCTATTTTCCCTGTTTTAAAGAAAAAAACAATGATTTCATGATTTATTTTGTGAAATGTTACTGTTTCGTTAAGCAAACATTAAGTGAGCAAGTCACATGATGATTTTAAATACTATTTAAATTATGGTTTTATTATGTACAATGGTTCTGAAGAAGTTCCTCTTGGGAATGAAAGTGCTTGACCATTTTTGTTTTTGTATTAAAGTGTTATTTATACTACTACATCTTGTCTGGACCTTATTGGGAATTATCCACCTCGTTGGCTTATTACTTGGTATAAGGTTATTTTTGCCTTCGGGTACACACTGCTGTTTGGTTCTGTACAGTAATATATCACATTTACTTTTGTTATATCACATGAATTTATGTTCATTGTCTTGATTACCATGTTCATTTGTTTTATCAGACTTTCTAACATTTTGGGTCTTATTAATTTTCTGTAATCAATTTCTTTCATCGATCTAATGTGTCGATCCATCTCTATTAAATCAAGGAACTCTTCCATAAGATTATTTTCTTCTAAACTGAGGGCATTTTCTTTGTTCTCGGTTTCCTATGACATTCTACAGAAAGTTCCAGAACATCTTCCTGTGCCATATTCTCTTCAACTGCATCCTGCGTCATCCTTTGTTCTTTCATATGGGAACTCACTGACTTATCACTTCAAACATAAATGTGTCAGAGTTGACACTGTTTCCTGTTCATTCTCTTGTTGTGCAACTCCAACTGAACTTCTGTACTGGTTTCCTACTGAAGGCTACAGAGCATCTTCATATGACAAATGATCAGATGCTTCCCTTTCCACCTGTTTCTTCTTAATTTGGGGACTCATTGTTCGATTATACTGTGATGTTTGCAGAGTTAGATTTTCTACATTAAATTATTTGATTTGTGGGTAATCCATAGCTTCTCCATTACTAATCCTCTTTTCTACTTTCTCCCTTTGGTTTCTCGTTTTTTTGTGCTGTGAACTTTTCCATGTTTGGATGCCTTTGCCTGTATTTTTCTTCAAATATCTTTGGTGCTGCTTGTTTGTATTGATTAGTTGTCTTTCTTCTTTACATAAATATTGCACCATATTAAATCTCTTTTTCTTTCCCATGTCTATATTTATAGTGGTGGCTGGTGACTTCAAATCAAAGGAGCACTGCAGGAAACAGCTGAATGGGTGGGGCCAATGTGAAGGAGTGTGGCCAACAAGAAAGGGGCAGGGCTATGCTCAAAACCACAACTGGCACTTTTATTAAATATGCTGCCCTGGGTGCTAAACCGTCATTATGAGAGTCCAATCAAGACAAAATGAAGTGTATTAGAAAAAAATATTTCAGTGCATTGGCTACATGACAGCTTACTTAATATCTAGATGGAAACAAAAAGGTTGTGAGGCAAGGAAAATGAATTACTTTTTAAATACATTCCTGGAATGCCAGTCAAAATCAAGTGTAAAAAAAAAACAAGCAGCACTCAACTCAAACCACTTTTCCTTGTATTGCAGTTCTAATTATAATTTATATTCAGCTTTATAAAAGTACCAAGTAATATGCTGAAAGCAGCAATCTCTGTGATACCCCCACTTGTAAAAATTTTTCTTATCCATAAAAGACCTGCTGCCTGACAACTATCTACTTGTTTCATGGGGAAAACTTGATCAAAGTAAAAAATGAACAGCAAACAAGAAACAAGCTCAAGATAAATTGCTTAAAGGATTACTGCACAAGTTATGGACCACACATGATAGATTGGCATTTTGTTCAGTTTATGGGTAAAGCCTGCAAAGATGACTGTAAGTCTCCAACAAATGTAATGAGCTTCTGAAAATACTGTAATACTGTCCTTTAGTACAAATACTTGTCCTATGCATTTCAATACCTAAGGCTTATACGTTATCTAGTTATGTAAATATTCTCTGCATG
Source organism: Protopterus annectens (assembly GCF_019279795.1). Classification (NCBI taxonomy): domain Eukaryota; kingdom Metazoa; phylum Chordata; order Ceratodontiformes; family Protopteridae; genus Protopterus; species Protopterus annectens. The sequence continues at coordinate 1,106,073,916 of NC_056746.1, forward strand.
GCAACAACAAAAAGGCTTTCAATATTGGTAATTCTTTAACAGTATGCTTATTAAAGCTTACTTGCATCTTACAATCTCAGACAAGCTTATCTGATGGTCATTAAAACATTGCTACTTAAACACAGAGCAGCAGGGCACTGCAACAGCATGCATTTTCTGAATAATAAGAAGCATAAATCAACAGTATAAAAATATGACAGAATGCCAGAACATTCTGCAAAATCAAGGACAGATGAAAAGCCATTGTTGTACCTGTGTCTACCTTGGATGCGGGAATACACTGCATAACTGCTTCTTGCCTTGCTTGGACACATCCAGAGTCACTATATGGGGGAGTGGAGTGCAACAAGCATGTCACAATTTCAAAATGTCTCTGGCTGATGGTGATAGCTCTGACACATTTGTCATACCTCTCAACCTCAAAGCAAGAAATTTGGGCAAAGCTATACATATAAGTGGGACAAAGGCCAACAAATAAGGACAATTTTTAAATATTGCTCATAAACTTAGAAAGATAATAGAATAGTAGTAGGTCTTGCATTTGTATGAATTTTCTGAAGGTATGAAATCTGAAACTCAAATGTCTGTCATTATTTTCTAACTTCAATCTTCAATGATTTGCCACTAATTCTCCAGAAAAACACAATTTTATGAAAAATGGACCAAAAATGTGATGCAAAAATATAAAATTGCCACACAATACAGCTGGGAACCTGTCAAAGATAGGACACTGTTTTAATATTAGTACTGTTAACATGAGCAGCTGACAAAATAAGAGAATCTACATGCATTTCTGAAATAAAATTTGCAGTTATTTATAATTGTAAACCCTCCACGTTTTCTTCCAAAATTTTTACATTTTTCTAGGTTTTTAACATTGTGTCTTTAAGGAGGTGTGTCATTTTCCATGTGTTTCATATGATGTATTTTAATTTGCCTTTAAAAAGTTAATTGTGTAGTTTTTTTAATTATCTGATGAAGTTCTGTGGATACGGGATGAAAGTGCTTATCAGTTGTGTCTTTGGGCTGAATAAACTCGTTTTCTGCTATTTGGGCTGTGATTCAGCTTATATTTCTTAGAAGACTATGTTTGGGGAGTGGGGCCATCCAGCACCCTTGTGTGGCTTATGTGTTTTATTTGTGACAGTTTTTTCTTGTCTTACCTCTGAACCAGGTCTGACTTCAGAAACAAGCACAAGGTTTTGGAGTTTATTACCTCAATCTATGTACAGTACTTCATTGTGCATTTGCTGATATAAACTTTCGAACATGGAGATGTTCAGCAAGATGGTAATTCGAACATCCATGTTTAGAGTTTCCATCCATGAAGATTGTCCGTTCCACCGTTTGATAGTAAACCATGCATATATATATATATATATATATATATATATATATATATACTCACACACACACACACACACACACACACACACACACACACACACACACACACACACACACACACACATATATATAATATATATATATGTATATATATATATATATATATATATATATATATATATATGTGTATATATATGTGTGTATTATATATATATATATATATATATATATATATATATATATATATATATATGCATGCTCTCAGAGAGGGATACACACACAAACACAAAAACTCACTCACTGCATCGTGTTTGTTTATATGCTTATTTGTTGCATTTAGTGTATTATTTTTTTTTTCAAACCTATTGTTAGCTGGATTATTAACTTTGAAAAAGAAGTACTACACATTTTCTTGCTGAAATTAATGTGGTAGTGGGTGGAGCAAATGGCAACCCTACATTCTATGACAATGCAAGCAGAGCTCACACAGATAGCACCCTTTAGGGGTTTTAGTAATCAGCAATCTCAAACTTGGCAAACATTTGACCCAAACTATTTCCTTTTCTGTAAGTAAGCAGAAAGAATTTTACACAAAAAGTATCAGTTTTAAGAAGGTGCCAATACTTTTGCAAACAATTTCTCTGCTTAAATGTTTTTTTTTTTTTGAGCAAAGCAAAGCCATCTACCTTGCTGATATGGGTTAACCCAGCCACTGCCATTGACTGTAACCGTGTGCCTTACCTTTAGAAAAAAGACTTTCTGTAACATTATCACTATTTAGAAAATGTGAGCTGAATTTGGGTGGGATTTAGGTTAGTACATCAAAAAAGGGTATTTGTTTCCTTTTTTCATGTACTGGGTGTCACTTAGGTGTCTTGCCGATATTATGAATTATTGTCATGTTTCATTCTGTGTTTTTTTTTTATCATTTTGCATGGTGAACACTCATGGTATAATCATGTATACATATAGCATTCATAAACATATATTTCCTCCTCTCCTTATCTTTCTTATTTCAGCACTTTCAGTTGATATAAGTATACAAAAAAACAGTCCTGCATACCTTAATATCTCATATGTGGTACATATGCTCACTGCCTTTATATATATATATATATATATATATATATATATATATATATGTATATATATATATATATATATATATACACATTTATATATATTATAACATCTAACAAATTGCAGCTTTTATTAGTGTTTAATTTTGAAAATCATTCTGTTTCCAGGCCAGTCAGTTAGCTTATATGTAGAGTGTACCCCCTTTTGTTCAGTGTAGTCCCTTTTATTGAGTGAAACCCCCTTTGTAGACTGCTTCACAATCTATTTGCAGTTTTTTTATCTGCTTTTTATTCTCCCTGACATTATTACTTATTAATATATCTTACAATGATGATGACGATTGCTGCCTCATATACTAAAACTAATACATGTTCTGTGACATACCTCTGTCAGATGCACTGCATCTGTGCCCCTCTCAGGTGCTGCTCATTTGTAAATGCTTTTACCATGAAGGGCTGATGCTATTTTGGCTCAAGATTTGATTTTTTTTAATTGCCTGGGATGTATAGTAACTCTTGGTCATGTAAAATATGCTGTTCAAGATAGAATGTGCCACAATTTGTCAAATGCAATGTATCATACAGTATGTCATAATATTTAATGTTTTGGGATATGAAGATGGAAACCCAGGTATGGAAACTATTGCTCTCCAAATAAAAAATGATATTATCCACAACACGTTTCTTAACTTTTCAGCACTGCTAGATTGTGTCAGATAAAGTTAACACTGTTCTTACCATACATACCTGCTGAACAACATTATAGTTGCTATATGTATACATTAATCTGTACATAATTCAGCAATTACTGTATTTTTACCTGTGGAAACCTATAAAGGCTAAGCAGTCTAGACACACAGATAGACAGTTGAGAACCATTTTCTCCAATTATGGCTATCAGAGGGTTTCCTTTCTGACATCTATAGTTAGGAATGTATTGTTTCTGGTTGGTAAGGAGATACATTGTACTTTCAAGAGCTCTTAGTGGTATGTAACAAGAATCATGAATCTGAAATCCCACAGTGATGTTTGGTAAAACGCTTGGGCTTCTATTAACTTCATCAATAGCAAAGATCATGCTCTGAACCAAAATATATGGCTTTAGTTGAAATCTAGGAAGAAAAAAGGGTAATATAAATATTTTATGACAAAATATGTGCAGCCATTTTGGATGCTTAGTTCCATTAATTTCATATTTGCATTATCTGAAATGTTTAACAAATACTCAGCAGATTGTGTCATTTCAGACTGTCATTTAAAATTATAAACAATGATATTTCACTTACTTTTCACATTTTACAAGGGTTGGTGGCTCAGCAAAAGTGTTCTCTGGTGTATCGCTCTTTAACAACACCGGGAATATTCCTCCAATCAAGATGTTTCCTTCTCTCAAGTATGCATTCATGTTCCTGGTCTTTGGCTTACATGCTTCATGCTGATTGGAGCTGAAGGCAGAGGCAGTAAATGTAAGCAGCAGAAGAATCCTAGTCATAATCATTATTCCACAGTATGTTATACTCTTAATTATGGATATGGCTGCTGCATCCCTAGATGAAAATAATCCCTAAATAATAAAAGTGCACAGCATAAATCAAATGTTTTAGATTTAAAGATTGACAAGTGGTGGTTTCTGCATGTTAATAGTACATATATGTTTTTCTGATTGTCCATCTCTCCAGAGCATGGATAGCACAATGAATATTTAATTCCAAGGGATTTTGATGATATATTGCACAGTTTACAGCATTTAATAAAAGTTTGTAAATAATGTGTTAGCCATTTAATAATGTGACTGGTCCACTTTCAATAGTTTACACACAAAGCATCAAACAGCACCAGAAGAATAATGGTAGGATGAAAGGACTGATGCTAAATGATTTGCAAGGAAAACTTACAAAATGACACAACTTTAATTATAACTTTGAAGCCAGAGTAGTGTACTTGGGTTGGGATATCACATTAATCACACCCCACACCAAGAATGGCATAAACATAGTGTTCCTTGTAAGCCTTCTTTATTTTGATATGATGTTGTCAGCCCTAATGCTCAGCATTCTACATCTTATCCAAACTGCATGCTTCTGATAACAAGTTTTGTTTTTTCATTTTGTGGCTCTTTGTTTTTTTTGTACTGGATGGTCTTGTATATGTTTTAAAGCAAGTTCTTTCACTAGTTTAAATTTACTGCACCAGGTAATGATGGGATTATATATGAACTTCATAAGCTGTTACCCAAGGAAGCCCTAGACATACTATACAAGTTTTTTTTTCTATAGTCAAGGACCTAGCTAAAGTTCCTCCTTCCTGGAGATATACACTTATTTCTCCAATTTTAAAAACTGACAAATATCCTACTGAATGCTCTTCATACAGGCTGATTTCATTTTTAAATGTAGATTATACCATGACCCCCCATTAATATTCCAAAACGTGCACGCTGATTGGCCAGCGTGCACGTTGTAAATCGACTTATACTAATGGAAAAAGGTCCGGTCACCCGGACTTTTTCCATTAGTATAAGTCTCTTTTAAAACACTGTTTCGCTATGTTAAACTGCTTTAACATAGCGACACAGTGTGTAAAAAGCAACAGAGATCTTGCTTTCTCCGTTGCTTTTTTTTTTAAAACCTGACTTGCTATGTTAAATGGGTTTAACATAGCGTGACAGCTTTAAAATAAGCAATGGAGATCTCCGTTGCTTATTTTAAAGCTGTCTCGCTATGTTAAACCCATTTAACATAGCGAAACAGTAAAAAGCAACGGAGATCTTGCTTTCTCCATTGCTTTTGGCCACAGCTCTGATGTACTGCGTAGGCAATGGCAGTATATCAGAACTGCTGCGGATAAAAGACAGCTGCGGAAGGGCAGCAAAGAGGCATTATACAATGCCATTATTTAAGAAAAGTAATTATTTCTTTTCTTAAATAATGTCATAGTATAATAGCAATAACCCACTTCTGGGTGTGGGTAATGCGGGATTTACCCACGGTTGTCTTTGTTTGGTCCTTCGGGCTTCGCCCTCGGGGACCAAACCATGCCAACCGTGGGTAAATCCCGCATTACCCACACCCAGGCATGGGTTATTGCTATATTATAAAGTGTTCATGGCAATTCATGCTAATAGATTAAATATAATCTACACTCCATGACTGACAGAGATCAAACTGGATTTATCTTAAACAGAAATCCTTATGATAATATTAAAAGAATAATCACAATAATTGACTATGCAAAAAAACAAAAACAAAAGAGAACTTGACATTAATGAGTCTTGATATTAATAGTGGACTTGACTTGGTAAACTGGAAATATCTCTCGCTGGTTTTAGAAGAATATAATTTCTCAAGTAACTTCACACATCTTATTAATCTTCTTTATAATTCTTGTTTTGCATATGTTAGAACAGGTACTTTTACTTCTGATTCTATACAAATTTTGAAAGGAACCAAACAAGGATGTCCTCTTTCTCCTCTGCTTTTTACCCTAACTATGGAACCATTTTACTAATTTTCCTAGATCAAATATAGATTTAAAAGGTATTAACATAAATGAGGATTTAAAGGCTAAAATTCAGCTGTTTCCTGAAGACATCCTACTGACATTAAATGACAGTGATAATTCAATATCAGCAGTCCTTTTAGCAATTGATGTATTTCAAAGAAAATCTGGTTTAACATTTAACAATGACAAAACAAAAATCCTACCTATAAATACAAATAAGAATATAATCAAAAATAAATTAATTAAATATATTGTCAAAGGGAAGAAAATTAATTATTTAGGAATAATTATAACTGATAACATTAAAGATATAATAAATTGTAATTATATTAACAGTATAAACAATATAAAGAATCTAATATGATCTAATCATTATCTGATATAATATAATCTAATAAGAATCTAAAGCATAATATGATTTATGCTTTATTATTGGAAGCTACTATGGCATGCTAGCATTTTGTCTGTACCAAGTTGTTTTTAGTATAATAGTATGGTCTATTTGCATAGCTGCACCTTGTTCACTAATGTTATTCATGTAATTGTGTTGTGTGAGACAGCTCATACTGGTGTCTAATTATTTCTATATAATTGTGCTGTTACTGGTGGATAGAATCACATTAGACAACCTCGACAGAGTGCTGCTTGCTATATTTTTATCTGTGACTGCATAACTGTCTTGAGGTTTCTTCTAACAGATGTTTTTCCAATTTGGCTCAGTATCTGCATATACTAGTAGTTGGTTCAAGACATATTTTGCTGCATACAGTAGCTATTTGCTCAGTTTGTTTTTTGTAATCTTTATAATATATCTTTACCATCTCAAAGTGCTTACTCTTCTCTGTACTCTACTTTTCTAGACCTAACACCACTTTTAAGTATTCAACTGCGGTACCACCTTTATCATTCTTATAAGAAAAACGCAGTCCGGGTCTGAACTGTCTGCAAACAGCTAAAGTTAACTTTGAGTATGTGTCTACCTGTTTGAGCCAATATTCATTTTCCCCTGGAGAGCACTCTTCTTTGGCTTGTAAGCAGCCCCCACCCCCCCACACACACACTAACCTTCCACTTTCTCTCTTATTCCCTTCTGTTAGCAAATAGTATCCATAACTGATCAATACTGTGTGTTTGTTAATTTAAGCTGAGACCACAGTAGCCTACTGATACAAGGTTATCCTTTTTTCCACCTGAGTAATGGTTAAGAAATGACTTACAGTTTCAGAGCAGTCCTTGGTCAATTGTGATTGTTTCTTAAATGCAAACTTGTCTTTGCTTTGGCTCATTAGCAGCAGTACAAAGAACTGCCTGCTCACACCCTTGTTCTCCCCTCCCCCTTCCCTGTTTATTACCTTAAGACAATCCCAAAGTTAATAAATATTACCTGTGGCAGGCACCATTTTTAAAACTACAACCACCCTTGTCACTATCATATGTTCATTTACCAGTTAACTCTGTTACCCGATTGTTTCCAGCCCCCTCATAAGAGCAACTAACAGGGTCTCTACCCGCTTCGCTCCTCACCCTGCCCCCTATTCCCTCCCGCCCCCAGTGGTCTCACCTTTATTACACTCACAAACCCCTCCCATCTTTCCAATAGCCAACCACAGTGCTAACCCAACACTACCTCCTCCATCTTCCCACTACTATCACACCTCCTCAACTAACATGTACAAGCATACCTTACCTATGCTCACTGCATGCACTCTCCTTGCATATCTTACATCCTACCAAAGCTCCATCATTCCCCCACTCAACCACTACCACTGTACTACTACTCACACCACCACTCATGTCTCACCCTCACTCAGCTCCTCTCCCACCAACTCAAGAACCATCCCTATGCACCCCCACATATTCTACCAACTACATTACTCAAACTTAAGGCATCCCTACAACTTAACATAGTAACCTTCCCACCATACCTATTACCCAAAGAGCACAATCATAAAGTTTCCCTTATAAACAAACACATTCAAAAACTGAGAAAACTAATAACCTCATGCGTATCAAAACTAGCCCTAAGTGAAGACATCCACCCCAACTCTGGCCCTACCATCTCCAACCCCAATCCTCATAATCAGACTAGAAACCACAACTTCTCCCATATTACAGCCAATAGAAAGCCAAGTGACTTCCTTCTACTAAGCCTAAATATTAGAAGTATATCCAACAAAGTCCATGAACTCCATGCCACCATAGACTTGTACTCCGCAGATATAGTCATCCTGACAGAAACCTGCGTAAAACCTCACATTACCAGTGAGCAAATACTCCCTACAGGTTATGGTGTACTAAGAGTAGACCGGCTAAACAAGAAAGGAGGCGGTGTAGCTATAATATTTAAACAGCATCTAAACATCCAGATCTTAAAATCATCAGATCCACAAATAGGCAATGAAGAAATAATATATTCCAACCTCAACATAAACCAGAACAAAATCATCAACATAACTGGATGCTACTTCTCACCTGGCCAAAACATCCCTCCACTAGAAAACCTCCTCAGCTGGTCTACCCACCATCTCCCCCAAGAAACTATAATTTTAGGTGATTTCAATATTGACTGGCAATCCTGCTCTGGCAAACATCCAACCCATCATGTAAACCTTCATGACTTCACCCAACTAGTCCAGTCACCAACCAGGATAAATAAAAACTCCAGCAAGCATGCTACCCTGGATTGGATACTAGTCAGTAAGAGCCCCCAGTCATATATAACAAGCTGCTTATCAGATAGCCTCAGTGATCACTCCCCAACATTCCTACTCAAAAAATACCTATACCAAGCTAAACCTGTCATCTACCATCAAATACGTAAAAAACTAAACTTTAATGCACTCACATTCATCTCGTCCCTCAAAGAAAACTGTGCGTGTGACAAAGAGTTCTTAAGTATGCTACATTGGCACTGTAAGGGCTAAACAAGGAGTGTAATTGGAAGTATTTAATTAATTGATGCATTTTATGTGCTAATTGTTTTATTAGTTTTACTATATATTAAGTATGGTTTGTACTCATTGAAGACATTATTTTTGAGGTGCTAGACACTAATAAAGCTCTGTTTTCTCACCTGTGGCTGTTGTCTGGATGACTGGACCACCCAGATAGTAGACAGGACCCAGACAGCCAAAAATAGAAACTGGATGCATTCTGTTAACTCTATTGAACACCGCTCAAACCAGCTAAGCAGCATTGTTCAGCGCTTAACAGACACCTTTATAATTATTAGCAAATTGGGGAATGTCGTGTAGATAGTTATGTGGCAGCAGGTGTCGGTGTAGGGCTGGAATACATATGGCCCTGGATTTTAGTATAGGGTGTGCAACATCTTTTTTACTGTTGTGACATTGTAGTTTATAGCAATTAATTAAAAGATAGCCAAGTGTTATTTCAACCTTCTTGTGGCAACAGGTGTAAGTGTAGTATTGCCATACACATGCTCCCTGGTTTGAATACAGATATTCCATAAACTTTTACTGTTGCTCCATGTCCCATTATAGGCACTCTCACTTATAATACCTGAGGTAGTGAAGCTGATATCAATTATATGGATGAGGGATGACACACTAGTATTGTGTCACTTATTTATTTATTTATCTATGTATTATCACATTTATTATTAGATGTATGACTGAGGGTATACTGTGTACTATATTCCTGTAAGAATAATTCTGCTATCTGCATTGACATGGCCTTCACATCTGCCTAAGACACATACGCAACAGTCTGTACATCCAAGAACCTTGCAATTGCAATTGCAATTATGTAATGCCTTACTGCTGCTCTCCATTCACCATTGTGCAGTGTGTACCCCCAAGGAGTGTATTTGCATGATGGTAAGTTGCGCGTAGCAGTTTCAAACAGTGCATGTACTCCAGTAAATGTCATAATTGGAACTGGTGGAAAACCATCAGTCTCCATTGCTCTTGATCCATGGCAGGCATTTGTGAGGAAGGTGCTAGGTTTAGGCCACAGAGGTGGGGTGTCCAGGAGTCCAGGATATTCATTGGACTCCTAGTTAAGTACCACCACCAAAGGCTTTTGTAGGGGAACTATTCTGTCTCCCAGTACAAGTCTGAGGCTTGGGACAGTTTATCCCAGGCTGTATCCAGTGCAATAGGTATTCTGCACACTGGTGACCAATGCAGGCATCGTTTTAATGACCTATGGAGGAGAAAGAGGGACACCCTTGACAGCTGTATAAAGGAATTTAGGACTGGGGACATCCCACATCTGTGTAAGTCTCAACTACAAAAAGGTTTTATAAGACTTAGAAAAATGAATACAGGCAAGAGTGGTGTTGTATAATTTTCTTCTGCTGTGGTCTGTTTCTTCCACAGCTGCCAGTGATCGGGAGTGCAGTGTCAGAACCCACAGTGCCAGATTGGTAAGGATCAGGTAATCATGTGGTATGTATGCAGCACAAGACTAGTGTTATTGTAGCATTAAAAGTTAAAGATAAGTTTTTGGTATTTCATAGATTGGTATCAAACCACACATGCATATCTCAACTGTAAAAGCAAGTATGCATGTATTAGTCTGTAGCACTTTCCAAGAGTACAATATTAAACTTTAGTAAGAGGTTGTGTGTTCAAATACTACACTTCCTAACTATACAATACTGTTAATTATTCAATAAATATTTAAATTAAATTAAAACCTCTATACTAGTGGCACAAATGCCCTGCTGTAAGCTGTAATCTGTATAATCGGAACACACATATGTGCAATATATGCACATGTCAAGGATTATTTGCTGCAATCTGTAGTATAGTATACATCTGTTAGAAGGTGGTAGTCTTAACTGTAAAAGTTAAGATAATAGAGTCAAATAATTGTATTAATGCATTGTATATAACATATGAAGGTATTAGTCTTCTCTCTTTTTTCTTTCACCCCAACCCTTATCTCTCTTTTTTATTTTATTTTTATGTTATGTTATTTTATTGTAAAAATTAATTTTTATTTTATCTTATCCGTATTTTATTTAATTTTTATTTAATTTAATTTTATGTGCTGTCAAAATGTGTCCACATCATCAATGTGTACCGCATCACTAAGGGGTAGGCCTGCCACACAGAATCCTCCATTTTCCCCTCCACCGGCTCCAGCACCAATGCCCAGCATGTCTGTGAGCCAACCTGGCAGCAGTGCCTCTGCTGCACCTGCATTTCCTGCCCCCTCAGATAGTTCTGCCTTGGAGGCTGGTCCAGTGGTACCATCTGGCAGCAGTGGTGGAGATGGTGATGTTATCACCTGCACTGAGTTGCCAGGGATGGTGAATAGGATTGTGCGCCACACCATTAGTACCCACCTAGACTGGCAGGAGAGGCTATTCTCCCTCATTTTGTGTAGTACAAGAAGGAGGAGAAGAAAGAGACATCAAGCACTCCAGCCAGTGATGACTGTCCACTGGGTCAGGACTTGAATCTCACCCAGCTTGATGACCATGAGCTCTGGATATCCCCACCCTCACCCCACTCATGCTGTCCCAAAACCTTTTATGTCCATCACCATCCCTGTCTCTTGTCTTGTTTGTCTTGCCTGTCTGCAATTGCTTCCTCACCTACACAACTTACCTGACCCAGACATACCTATGTCTCTTCCCCAATATTTTTTTCTCTCTCAAATTAAAAAAAGGAAATGGGCACTTGTCCTACAAAAAAAATAATCGTCCCTTACATAGCTCTTCATTTAGCACATGTGTCTTCTTGACACACTTGATTTAGTCCAATTGCCTATACAACATGATTGCATTGTGGTCATCACTCCCTCTGGAGGTGACAGTCCAAATTTGGTTAATATTTTGCACATAGGTTCACTTTACATTGTTAAATAAATGGATAGTTACGGTTCTTTCCTATCTCCCTCCTGCTCCCCTTTTCACCACTTTGCTATTTAACCCATTTAAACACCTTTAATCTGGTCTAAAAGTGGAATCACACACACCACACATATGTTGCTGAAAAAGCAATGGATCCCTTAACTTTTTGGTCTCCATGTTTGTGCAGAGGTATGCATCATGCAGCAATGATGAATTGCAGCAAACAGTTGTGGTTACCCCCGTGCAATGCCACTTAACAGTGCTGTGCTATGCCAACATACAGCAACACAGCTTGTATAAACAATTCATGTCATTGCAATATCACTCTATAACGAAAAGTATTTAACAGTATTAGATACACCTGTACTCGAACCCAGTATCATATGGCCTCAAAAAGGAATGCATCAATACATTAACATGTGCTGCCACAGAGTCAATTAAGCAGCATGTGTATCTCATAGACTCACTATCAACTGTCATACATTAGCAATGCGATTTACATTTGTGCACTGGTTAACTATGTGCAAACAGAGAAAAATGAATGGAAATGTGTATCTCACATGCGCAAACACTTTGCTAACCATTGTTCAATCTCACTTCTCACTGCGCTATGGATAAGTACACATTATTATGTAACAGTGCTGTTTACTATCCATTTCTTGTTTATGACATGAAATTACATGTGGAAACATAACAAATTGAAGTTTTTAATCTAACAATATGTCACATATTTACAATAAAACCATGCGTTGCCTCCTACAAGTACTGCACCTTGGTGTCTCAGCATTTTTTCACACATATATCGACTACACTACATAAATTAATATGTTGTCTGATATGCAATGCATATCAAGCCAGTAACATGCAGAACTAGAATTATTGACACATAATAAACAGCCTTATCTACAAGGCTGTGGAAGGAATCATCATGGACCTTAGCCACATAAACAGAGGTGATCTTCCATACACTTTACTCAACCCATTTTGGTTCTCTCAAGGGTGCATCTTGCTTATTAGACTTCTTTGATAATGACCTCAAACACCTGGATGTGCGATAACAGGCCTTACCACCTATGTTGATGCATCCAGGCCCTTTGACAATATCCCCCATTCAGGTATCACAGAGAAACTCTCCCATTTGGGGATTGACCCATGCATTACTAGATGGATAGCCAACTGGCTCACTGTCAGAATGCACACTGTCAAAGTTGGGCAGTACACCTTTACCACTAGACCACTTACCAGTGGAATAGCATAAGGATCTCTGCTAGGTCCTCAACTGTTTGGAAATTATTTTTCTGGAATCCAGGCAAAGGTAGATACCTTTGGCTTACCAAGTTTGAAGATGACTGTCAACTTGGTGCACTCTTAAGTCCCCCAACAATGTTAACATATGTTATAAAGGGATGACACAGACAAATGATTGGTGCCAAACCTATTAACTGAACCTTAAGCAAATAAAATGCCTCATTGTCCCTTTTGGCAATGAAGTACACTTGCTAATTATGATATACATAGCACCCCTGAAAGTTTAAACACAGTGTTGTGAGACTTGATAACACATGTTGATAGCAATATACAATTCAATCACTATATCTCCATAGTGATGAGACACACATTCTTCATGGAACACCTTATAAATAAGGGCATCACATCCAAGACCAGTGAGGTCATAGCCCCACTGTACTCGACCCTTATCAGACCACTAATTGTGTGCAATGCTCCCTTCTTTCTGTACCTTACCAGACACCTGCAGCAACTGGAGAAAACACAGAGGTTTGTGACCTGGAGAATCCAGGGCCTGCAAAACATGACATACATGGGCAGACTTAAAGACGTATCACTGTACTCAGTATCATTCAGCCTGCTTGAGATGCCTGGCCTACAGAGCAGTCTCAGACCCTGCACAACTGGAAATGCTGGACATCTGCAAACGAAATGGGTCAACCTAGCCTATGACATAAAGAGAACATGCTGTTGAGACAGATATATCTCCCACTGATTGCCACTCCTCTGTAATTGGTTCCCACTGCATGTGAAGCGGTGCTCCTCAATGACCCTGTTCAAGTGCAACCTTCACAACTGGATGGGTGATTGTAAATTCACCCATTAGGTGGCACCTATGCTCTCATCGATAGTGGCAGTCAGTGCAACTCAAAAATCATTCTGCTAACAATGACCATCTAAATATGCTCAATAAGGGTACTTATGTTCTTACACAGCTAGGCTTAGAAACGCCTTAGGGCCATTAGCCTAGTAACCTCCTATGAACCTATGAAACTATGAAGCTATGTAGCCCTACCAACATCTCCTCTTCAACATGGCCTGCTGATGTCATCCACTATAAGTTATCCTGCAGCCTTGTAAAAGCCAGACTTGTGGCATGGCACCTGTGTAAAGTACTGAGTTTTGTTGTCTGTGTACTTAGATAGGTAGAGGTTCTGTTCTCACTGCAGGCAACTGTGTGCATGTATGTGTGTGTGTGTGTGTGTGTGTGTGTGTGTGTGTGTGTGTGTGTGTGTGTGTGTGTGTGTGTGTGTGTGTGTGTGTTTGTGTGTAGCCAGACCTACAGTTACTGCCCCAATTCCATGGGTTGTCAGTATTTTGATACTTGCACATGCCTACACATCCATTTCAAGCAGACCTCCCAATATCTTCTCTCTAACATGGCCTGCTGATGTCATCCACTATAAATTGTCCTGCAGCCTTGTAAAAGGGAGACTTATGAAGTGGTGAGTGTGTAAAGCAGTGTGTTCTATAGTCTGTGTACTTTGATAGGTAGGGGTTCTATTCTCACTGTAGCCAACTGTGTGTTTGGGTCTAGACAGAAAAAACAGAAGTGTATATCCCACAATTACTGGTTCAATACAATGGATTGACAGTATTTTGGTTCTTGAAGATGCCTACATATCCCTTTCATGCAGCCCACCCAATATCTGGTCTCCCACATGGCCTGCTGAAATCATCTACTATAAATTAACCTGCAGTCTTGTAAAAGTCAGACTTGTGTTGTGGCCCATGTTTAAAGTAGTGTGTTCTGTAGTCTATGCACTTAGATATGCAGAGATTCTATTCTCACTGCAGTCAGCTCTGCGTGTGTGCGTGTGTGTGTGTGTGTGTGTGCGTGTGTGCGTCTGTGTGTGTGTGTGTGTGTGTGTGTGTGTGTGTGTGTGTGTGTGTGTGTGTGTGTGTGTGTGTGTGCATGTGAGCTCTTGCTTGACATTACAGACAGCATTTTACACCAGCATGTGAGACACTGTTATATTCTTCTCAACAGACAGTGCTGATGGCATCACCTACAAAGTATTGTCTGACGCACTCCAAATGAGACTTGCGCCATGTGGGTAATGTACTGTGTTCCGTAGTTTGTGTACTCTGATAGGTAAGGGTTCTATTTTCAGTCTATGAAGGGGTTCTATTCTGCAGTCAACTGTGTGTGTGTTTGTGTACTTGCTTGACATTAGAGAGAGCATTTGACAACAGCATGTGAGGCTGTGTTCTCAAAATTTTTCCTCCCCAGACACTGCTGATGTCATCAGCTAGAAAGTGTTGTCTAAGACACTCCAAGCTGGACTTGAGCTGTGGCGCTTGGCTTAATTACAGAGTTAAGTAGTCTATGTACTTAGATAGGTAGGGGTTCAATTCTTACTGGAGTCAACTGGGTGTGAGTCTATGTGGTTATGCACTTGCTTGACATTAGAGACAGAATTTTACAACAGCATGTGGGACATTGCTTTTACCATCTTCCCTTTACCAGACTCTGCTGATTTGCTGATGTGCAGTATACAGATCAGGGTAGGGTCAGCAATGTCATGTAGTCCAAGCACAAGTCACCTCATCCTTGCCAATACAGATTTCAGGAACAGGGCTTATAGTATATCCATGTCCATAGCATGGTTTGTATGACCTGCATTTCCTTGGTGTGAAACCCTCATGATCTGTCTAGCTGCTGCAGGTGTCCTGTAAGGTACATGCAAAAGGATGCATTATATTAGTGTTCAGATGAGGTTTGAGTACAGTGCTGTTATATCATCCTCAGAGCTGGATACAATGTCTTGACTTCTGAGGTGCATGACATAGCCTTTCCATACCACTGTGGACACTTGGTCAAAGATCAGATTGCTATCTACGTGTGTTCCCAAATCTTGAACAAGTGCTTTCAGCATAGGGGAGAGTGTTGTCAATGGTGTGTTTACCAGGAAATTCCTCTTTGCATAAGGCACAAATCCTGACACATTCTGTATTTATTAGTAGAAAATGTAGCTTTGGCACCAATCATTTGTGTGTGTTAGCACCTTTTGTAGTATAGTCACAACATTGGTGGACTCAATGATTGCAACCAATATGCATCAATCAGCAAACATGGTAAGCTACAGGTCATAATTTGTAGCCTGGACTGTTCAGAAATAGATTCAAAACAGTATTGGACCCAGCACAGATTCTTGGAGTACACCAGTGTTGACAGCTGCAATGGTAGAGGTTGATTCACTGACTTTCACAGTATGTGGCCTGTCAGTGAGGACATTGGTTTATCATCTAGTGACATAAGTGTTAATCTCCAGCTGGTAGAGTTTGTCAATGACACCTGAATAGGGAGATTGCGTCCAAACCCTAGGACAGATCAAGATAGGCAGTATGCACTGTCTTACCTTCACACAGGCCTATCACACAGAATCAATGGACTGTGACAACTCACAGATAGCCTATAGCATGACTCAGAAAATACGCCTAGCTGACATAGTTTGATATACACTTCAACACACCCACCAGATGGACTATATTCCCATAGAAGGGTGTACATTGACATGCATCCATCTGAGTGGGCTGGAGACAGCACCTGATGCATGCATGTATAGAAACACCCTGACTCTCCTAATATGTGGTTAAACCAACATGTCATCATGGATCTTCTCTAAATGGACACTAGTAATATCTCAGCTGTGTGCAACAGACATGTGTGAGTTTTTGATGCTACATCTATGTCTGTTACATCTGTCAGATGTTCTCAAAGAGCTCATGTATGGCATCCCAGATGTTACATCTGTCAGATGTCCTCAAAGAGCTCATGTATTGCATGCAGGATGACAGCAATATCATCCTATGGAACTTGAAAAGGCCAAAGCAGTCGACACTTCCACTCTGAAGTATTCACTCCACAATGACAGATGTGGCCATCAACACCTATATCCTCAAGTGGGTAGAACAGTGGATCACATATGTGGCATATAAATATGTAGAAATATGTGAAGTGACCTATATCTCATATCCAGTGATCAAGTGTATACATCAGGGCTGTCTACTAGTCCCTTTCCTGTCCAAGATTTAAGTCACAGACATCAAGAATGATATACAAATCCTGTGTCCCACCAACAGCTGTCTGAAGGACTACAGATTGTGGACAATCATTGAGTCCAACTGTGATACTGGTATAATTCAGGCAGTATCGATACACATCAAAAATTGCTGCCACAGCCATGACAACACATGAGATGATAAAAAAAATACATGTGGGGATTTGTTTCATTATGCAGACACATGCACAAACAAAGGATCATGTAGACATCACACCTTATCAGCAGACCAGTTATTATGAGTCTTGGAATATATGGTATGTGGAATGTCCACCAGCACGTGTCCATGGTGGTAAGTGCTCCCTTGTATTTAACACAACTACTGAGTATGTGTAGGACATCAACATGAAAGGCCATAATACCTTCATAGTTCACAGCCTTCACCATAACAATACCTGAGTACAATGCACCTTTCCTCATGTCCCTCCATATATATTTTTCCAGTGATGTGCAACTGATGTGTCCAACTTTTGCCACTGTGAGCTGTCACACATCTATTTGTGCATCTCTAAGTATTAGTTTTGTTGCATAAATATTACTGTCTGATGGCATGGAACCCCCATCAAGGTGTAATACCACATGCATGTGGGATATCCGTTTCAGTGATGCACTCATGACGTACATAGCTGTTTAATGACATTCATGGCATGGTTTACATTTCTGACAGTGCAGATTGTAAACACTTGACATTATGATCACTACAAGCTAGTCGACTGGAGTGCACGGCAGATATATATATGGAGATCCAAAAAGATGCCAGAAATCCAAGTAACACGATTCCACAGCTACCAGGAACAAAAAAACAAAAGCTGATGTAGAATACGAAAATCCTTTATTCAAGTAGGTCCATGAAGAAATAAACACAAGCGCTTTCGCTCAGGGTAATCCTGAGCTTTTTCAAGTGAGTACAAAAGCATTTGCTGAAGCCAAACCTTTTTATATAACCATGGGTAACACATTAATTGAAAACAAGTGTTGTCAATCAGTTGTTAGATTCCTTAAAGGGGCTTTGCATTGATTAAAACATGAGATAAAAACTTATATTGTTAAAAAATATATATATATTTAAAAGCTGGATTATGCATATACAATTACAAAACATTAAAAACGCTGTTTCAAATATAATAGAATCAGAATTAAAATAGTTTAAAATACTGCTATTGGAAACGTTGGAAATCCATAAGTTTTGATGAACCTGGGAGACAAAATTCTGTTAGAAGTGTGAGGGAGCATTTTATTTAATGTTGGTTTGTAATAGGAGTCTTGATTCTTTTTCATAGTTCACATCAAAAAAGGCACCCTAGGACCAAGAGTCAGGTTGTCAAACCAAAGAAAAAAAGAGCGTGGGAGTTAGGGAAAAGGAAACTAGTGAATCTTGGGTCCCTAAGTCGTGTGTTCTGACAAAATGCGCAAGTGCCAAGTGGTAGTGAAAGAAGGGCATAGTGTTTGTAAACATGGGACAACAAACCTAATTGGTTAGGATGGAATAACTATAATCATGCCCATCTAAGCTTTAATACAGGTTTAATGCTAATAGTCCCGTTCAATCCAGATGGTCTCCCTGCGTCTAGCCTTAATTGCCATACCAGCTCACGGTACTCGAGGGTGGATTCCCAGTCACCACCCCTGAGATCCGGTTCTACTTGTTCTAAAACAAAGAATTTGATGATACTACCCGGGCAAAGAAGGGAATGCTTAAAAAAAGCATTAGTTTATTTCTGTTTAGCCATGTCATATAAGTGTTCATAGATCCGTCTCCTGAATTCTCTTTCAGTCTTCCCCACGTAGAAACTCGAACACGTGATACAAATACCCAGGTATACCACCCCTTTGCTTCCACAAGAGTAGAAACCAGTTGGTTTCGTCCTAAACCTCCTGGATGGAATGTACACGGATTCGACGTTCATTAAAGCATGGCATTAGCTACAAGAGCCACATTTGTAAGTGCCCTTCTTAGATTGTTTCACCTTCTTTTTGTTATCTGGTTTCCTTTCAAAAATTTCTTTGAAGTTGATGCCTCTTTTTCTAATGAAACTAGGTCTGGGGGGTAAAAGGTCCTTGAAATCTTCATAAAGGGCTAGAACCGGCCAGTAGTTTCTGATGGTTTCCTCCATTTCTTTGGAACTAGATGAATAGGTGTATATAAAACTGTTTGTAGGGTGGTTGGATACTCTGGAAGTTGATGGAATAGCCAACTCTGGTCCTTTTCCCAAAATAGGTGTGTATAAGGTTTTCCTGAATACTTTGATCTCATCAACTAAACCCATAAACATTTCTAGGGATATCCTCTTTCCAGGAATAAGGCTCGCAAGGTTTTAACTTCAAACTCAAAGTCCTCATCAGTGCTACAGATTCTACTCGCTCTTATGAGTTGCCCTTTAATGATTCCCCTTTTCTGATATAAGGGGTGTGCACTATCAAAGTGTAACAATGAGTTAGAAAAGGTGGGTTTGCGGTATAATTTAGAATGGAAAGTATTCTGGTTGAAATCCTTGAACAAGGTAATGTCCAAGTAATGGAGCTCCTGAGGGCTAGCAGTGTATGTGAATTGTAGAAAACCAGTCGAGGTGTTGATATATTGGAAGAATTCTTTGAACTCACATTCTGAGCCTCTCCAGAGGATGCAAATGTCATCCAGGTAGCGTCTGTAAAAAAGGATATGTTGCTGCCAGGGGGGTATCAAGACAAATGTGTGTTCCCATTTATGCAGCACCACATTAGCGTAAAATGAGGCACAAGATGCCCCCATGGCGACCCCTTTACGTTGCCTGAACAGTTCGCCATTGAAAAAAATAAAGTTGTTCATCAGGACCATCTCCATCAACTCCGTTAGTAAATTTGTAAGCTTATTGTTGAGGCTGGTTTCATTACTGACAAATTCTGTAAACCACTCTAGACCTTCTTGGTGAGGAATGCTCGAAAAGAGGTCCTTAATGTCTATGGTGATCATGATCAAATCACGTGAAAAACAGGAAACAGGAATATTACGGAGAAAGTGCCAGGAGTCCTTGCAAACATGGCTAAGGAGGGGCATAAAGGCCTTGGTTAAGTGATCGATGAATTTTTCAATGGGCTCAGTGACACCTCCCGCACCTGATACTATAGGTCTGAACCTTAAAGGATGAGTTCCCTTATGGATTTTGGGAATCCCGAACATGACCGGTATCCTGGGTTTTTCTACATGCAAATAATTATACACCCTCTCATTTATTGCTTGATAATCCTGACGTTCTCATTTATGTTATGTTTATTTAGTTTAGTACAGTTTAGCAGTACTACAGTTTAGAAGTACCAAGAAGGTCTAGAGTGGTTTACAGAATTTGTCAGTAATGAAACCAGCCTCAACAATAAGCTTACAAATTTACTAACGGAGTTGATGGATATGGTCCTGATGAACAACTTTATTTTTTTCAATGGCGAACTGTTCAGGCAACGTAAAGGGGTCACCATGGGGGCATCTTGTGCCTCATTTTATGCTAACGTGGTGTTGCATAAATGGGAACACACATTTGTCTTGATACCCCCCTGGCAGCAACATATCCTTTTTTACAGACGCTACCTGGACGACATTTGCATCCTCTGGAGAGGCTCAGAATGTGAGTTCAAAGAATTCTTCCAATATATCAACACCTCGACTGGTTTTCTACAATTCACATACACTGCTAACCCTGAGGAGCTCCATTACTTGGACATTACCTTGTTCAAGGATTTCAACCAGAATACTTTCCATTCTAAATTATACCGCAAACCCACCTTTTCTAACTCATTGTTACACTTTGATAGTGCACACCCCTTATATCAGAAAAGGGGAATCATTAAAGGGCAACTCATAAGAGCGAGTAGAATCTGTAGCACTGATGAGGACTTTGAGTTTGAAGTTAAAACCTTGCGAGCCTTATTCCTGGAAAGAGGATATCCCCTAGAAATGTTTATGGGTTTAGTTGATGAGATCAAAGTATTCAGGAAAACCTTATACACACCTATTTTGGGAAAAGGACCAGAGTTGGCTATTCCATCAACTTCCAGAGTATCCAACCACCCTACAAACAGTTTTATATACACCTATTCATCTAGTTCCAAAGAAATGGAGGAAACCATCAGAAACTACTGGCCGGTTCTAGCCCTTTATGAAGATTTCAAGGACCTTTTACCCCCCAGACCTAGTTTCGTTAGAAAAAGAGGCATCAACTTCAAAGAAATTTTTGAAAGGAAACCAGATAACAAAAAGAAGGTGAAACAATCTAAGAAGGGCACTTACAAATGTGGCTCTTGTAGCCAATGCCATGCTTTAATGAACGTCGAATCCATGTACATTCCATCCAGGAGGTTTAGGACGAAACCAACTGGTTCCTACTCTTGTGGAAGCAAAGGGGTGGTGTACCTGGGTATTTGTATCACGTGTTCGAGTTTCTACGTGGGGAAGACTGAAAGAGAATTCAGGAGACGGATCTATGAACACTTATATGACATGGCTAAACAGAAAGAAACTAATGCTTTTTTTAAGCATTCCCTTCTTTGCCCAGGTAGTATCATCAAATTCTTTGTTTTAGAACAAGTGGAACCAGATCTCAGGGGTGGTGACTGGGAATCCACCCTCGAGTACCGTGAGCTGGTATGGCAATTAAGGCTAGACGCAGGGAGACCATCTGGATTGAACGGGACTATTAGCATTAAACCCGTATTAAAGCTTAGAAGGGCATGATTATAGTTATTCCATCCTAACCAATTAGTTTTGTTGTCCCATGTTTACAAACACTATGCCCTTCTTTCACTACCACTTGGCACTTGCGCATTTTGTCAGAACACACGACTTAGGGACCCAAGATTCACTAGTTTCCTTTTCCCTAACTCCCACGCTCTTTTTTTCTTTGGTTTGACAACCTGACTCTTGGTCCTAGGGTGCCTTTTTTGATGTGAACTATGAAAAAGAATCAAGACTCCTATTACAAACCAACATTAAATAAAATGCTCCCTCACACTTCTAACAGAATTTTGTCTCCCAGGTTCATCAAAACTTATGGATTTCCAACGTTTCCAATAGCAGTATTTTAAAATATTTTAATTCTGATTCTATTATATTTGAAACAGCGTTTTTAATGTTTTGTAATTGTATATGCATAATCCAGCTTTTAAATATATATATATTTTTTAACAATATAAGTTTTTATCTCATGTTTTAATCAATGCAAAGCCCCTTTAAGGAATCTAACAACTGATTGACAACACTTGTTTTCAATTAATGTGTTACCCATGGTTATATAAAAAGGTTTGGCTTCAGCAAATGCTTTTGTACTCACTTGAAAAAGCTCAGGATTACCCTGAGCGAAAGCACTTGTGTTTATTTCTTCATGGACCTACTTGAATAAAGGATTTTCGTATTCTACATCAGCTTTTGTTTTTTTGTTCCTGGTAGCTGTGGAGTCGTGTTACTTGGATTTCTGGCATCTTTTTGGATCTCCATATATATATCTGCCGTGCACTCCAGTCGACTAGCTTGTAGTGATCATAATGTCAAGTGTGTCTCTTCACATCTTCAGCATATGTTAGTGTCAGGAAAGTGTGCTTTATTACACTCATAAATTGCTGACATATCCTAATAGTTGTAAAAGTGTGCTGGTGCAGAACCATCTGTGCTCACTCAAAAGCACATATGTTGTTTCTGAGACATGGGTATTACTGATGGTATTTTTCTGATATTGTTCATTATTGTGCATGGTGGTTTTACTGTTGACCGTGAGACTGCTTCTGTGTCCTACTTGTTTGAAGCCTCTGCTGACAAAACATGCGCACTCAGGCAAATAAGTTTGCACAGCTTCACAATATGTACCCAACCTCAATTGTATTTAACATCCCTGATATATGTCCTTTCCATTGTTCATATCTGGATGCATATATCACACAGACATTCTCCACTGTTATATCACCTTGTGTGACAGTCACATCATATACATTTGTCACTGTGTGCAGTCCGTACTGTGCCATGCGGAGATGTGATTAGTGTTCCTGATGCAACTGTCTTCCATTTACATTTCCTCATGTGCAGTACATTACAATGTGTCACCTGCCCTCCTTTCTGGTGTTCATCCCTAAACTTCATCTGTGTGTCCCTATTCAATGAGCACACTTCCCATGACGGTTTCTTATAAATGCAGTCCATGTACCCTTAGACATCACTGATACAATGTGTACAGACTGCCTGATTCTACAATACTCAGCACTATATACACTGTCTTGCCCTGCCTTGCAAGTTGTATATTAATATAGGAAAAACCCTGGTAGTCTATGTGGCATTCTGTACAATCCCACTAGCCCAGTTTGCTGGACTGTACACATACACTTCCTGTCCTATCCCTGCAACACGTACATTAAGTTAGGGAAAACTCTGGTGGTCCTTGTGGCATTCTGCATAATCCTGCTATCCCAGTTTGCTAGACTGTACACATACACTGTCCTGTCCTATCCTGTCCCTGCAACACATACATTAAATTAGGAAATATCCTGGTGGTCCTTGTGGGATTCCATGCAATCCCACTATCCCAGTTTGCTGGACTGTGCACATACACTGTCTTGTCTTATCCCTGCAACATTAAGCCAGGAAAAACCCTGGTGGTCTGTGTGGCATTCAATGCAATCTCTCTAGTGCAGTTTGCTGGACTGTACACATACACTGTCCTGTCCTGTCCCTGCAACATATACATTAAGTTAGGAAAAACCCTGGTGGCCCATGTGGCATTCTGCACAATCCAGCTAACCCAGTTTGCAATGCTGTAACTAAGTTTGCTATCTGTGTTGCTTTGCATGGTTTCCCGGTTATCACAAAACCCTGCTTGTTTACATTTGAAGTCTGGCTATGGCATGAATATTCATTAAGCTCTCCTGCTCATCACGCAAGCACGTAAACTCCATGTAGGCTTCGGGCAAAGTGATTCATTGAATCCCAGGGCTATTTTTTTCAGTGGAAGAAAAGCTCTTTGAACTGAGGTGTCCAGTAGATACCTCAGGAACACAATTCTGTGTGAAAGAGTCAATAGGGACTTTTGAATGTTCTCTTGGAATCTCAAGAAGTGTAAGAGATATCTCATCCACATGTCAAATTTCTGACACTTTGAAAAAGACTATGCAAAGATAATCTAGTCATCTAAATATGGAAAAAAATGAATACCCTGTAGCTGCAAAGAGCTACAACTGGATCTAGCCACTTAGTGAACACTCTTAGTGCAGTGGACAGTCCAAAAGCAGAGAACTGATAAAATGATCCAGACTCACAAACCTAAGAAACTACTGAAGTCTGGATGAAAAGGAATGATGGGATAAGTATCCTTTAAATATAGTTACCACTAAACTTGAATAAGGAAGAAAAGGTAACAGATTATTAAGTTACATAATTTTGAAGTTAGGCACTACGACAAACAGGTCTAAGAGGAAAGACCCAGAACTGGTCTCCAAGCATCTTCTTTCTCTGGCACTGAAAGCATCTTTGAACAGAAACTTTTCCAAAGCTGGAAGGAGGAAATGGTTCTATCACTCACTGTAACAGCATGTAGTGAAGGACAGAAGGAAATAAGAGTCTGGTCTGGTCTGGATGATGAGGAATTACCTCTCATTGAAATATAATCCTGATGAATGATCTTCAGAACCCATTTCTCTGAAACTATCTTTTGCCAAAGAGAGAAATGGAGGTCAGGCTTTCTGGCAGGGAAAATGGACTGCGAGAGTGGGAATGGGGAACAAAGTCCCTTATAAAGTCAAACTGACTACTTGAGCTGTCCTTGGTTTTGGGGGTTCCCAAATTCTTTTTGGAACATCTTTGCCATTATGCCAAAATTGGACAAGGTGTTAGAGAATCACTTAAAAAAATTTGGAAAGGGAGAACAGAAAATCTTAGAGATTCTTAGATTTAACTTACAACTTTCATCACACTTTTAATCTCCTCTGCAGAAAAGGAGCCAAAAGTGAATCTCTATCCAAAATAGAAAATAAAATCTCATTATTTACATCTACTTCAGAGGTTCTGAGAATGCAGGGAGGCAAACTGGAGGCTATGGGCCTGGAAGAATTATCAGCTGAGTCATATGCACACTGTAAACAGAGAGTGGTGACTAGTACAATAAAAGAAACTAAATAATTTAAAGCAAATGCTTCCTCAGAAGAAGAAATTGCTGACCAAACATTCCTCATACTTTCACAATTAGCTAGAATAAATATGTGAGCCCAAAAATCAAAATTCTGAAAATCAAACTTACAGACGCATACACTGTTTTCCCACACTCGTCAATAATCTTCTCATCCTTATCAGAGTAAGTAGAACTGGAATTAATTAACTGCTTAGCAGCAGTAGGAATAACTAAAGCTATAGCTGCCGGGTTAGGTTTGGAGATTTGAGAAGAATGTATAAAAACTTAAAAAGACAGACTGAGGTAGACTATTCAATGCTGACAGAACTGGAGGAAATGGTAAAAGTTCAGGAAAGTCCTTTTGCAACAGCTCATAAAATTTTCTGATGGACTAAGAAACCTCAGCGTACTCTCATTGAAAACACTAGCACTTTCTGGAAATAGTCCCAAAGAGAGAGGAACTCCAAAGGGAGAATCAGAAACTGAGCTCTCCCCTGAGTCTGAATCAGAAAACTGAGGAGAAAACCTGTATCTGTCCCTTCATGTTCCTGAACAAGTTCAGAATCTTGAATCTCTTTAGAAAAGGAGGCATGCTTCTTTCTTCTACCAGAAAGCAATAAATAAGAAGGATCAAAACCCTGAATAAAACTATAAGTCAGACTCAGTAAGCTACTTCTGCTTAAGGAAATTTGAGGAGGAATAGATGCAGGTTTAGTTTTCTGTTTCATTTTGACAGAAAAAATGGGGGCCAACAGTGTTATAAATGGCAGCAGTAGCTTCCTCAGAGATGGGCACAACATTCTGACAAAAAAGGGAAGCCTTCCCTGTTCTATCTCTCTGGACCAACAACAGTGGTTCTCCCTCACCCACTGAGGGGA
Organism: Protopterus annectens; assembly: GCF_019279795.1. Taxonomy (NCBI): domain Eukaryota; kingdom Metazoa; phylum Chordata; order Ceratodontiformes; family Protopteridae; genus Protopterus; species Protopterus annectens. The sequence continues at coordinate 1,106,100,013 of NC_056746.1, forward strand.
CTCCAACAACTGCAGAGGACGTGACTAACCCCTGGTTGGTCCATAGTGATTGTAGGTGCTACACCAGAGGGATTCAGGATAAAAGATAAGTGGTCTGAAGTACAACAAATGACCACAGCAGATTCAACCACCTGTGGCTGAGGCAAATTGCTATCCTGCTGTGGTGACAAAAGCTGTTTTCTTAACCTTTTTCTTTTTGTGGCTGGAAGAAGGATTACCCTTCGGGCTGAGTATTTGTTCCATGGCTAAGCCAAAAATGGTGCCACTTTCCCATGAAAAACAAGAAGCAAAAGCTGGTAAACACTTTAAAGTCTTTCAAAATCATGTTATCTCTCAAAGACACAGTTAAAAGCACACTAAAACACTTCCCTGCCCCAAACACGATTTCTCCACAAAAAAGTGTTTTTAAATACTTTAAACAACTTTTAAACTGACATGATAAAAGAGCACTCATTTAAAAGTACAATATAGTTTTATGATGATCCATTAAAACACAAATTCCTAGCATTAAAATAACTTTTCTGAAGAAAGAAGTATTAATAATCAACAAAGATAATTGAATGGAAGTTTCTGGGAACTTACTGCTCATTTAAGGAAAGCACAAGCTGACCGTCGATCCTCAAATGCCCCAGAGGCGTGTACTCTTCAGCAGCAGTAAAGCTCTAAAGGGCTTGGAGCCTAGACTTATCTTTTAGTCAGCTCAGCTCAAGCTGCATAAAAGTTTGGGTGCATGGAAGATACCCTGAAGCTTTGGAAGCTATCTGTCTGTTATATTGTTGGCAGGATATCACCCATATAGTTAAGTTACTACAGCAGTGATCAATATGATGACCATATTTTATCTCAGGTCTAACTATATATGCTTTTCTTTCTTGCTTTACAGCAACTTTCGGTGAGCTGCTTGTAATGTGAGCAAATCAGTTAAATGAAAAGTCAAAATAACAATGCAGCATGAGACCCAAAAAATTCAATCCTGAAAAACAGTTTTTCTGTAGATGCCTCAATGAGATGAACATATAATGTTGCATTAACTGTAACTGATTGCAAGAAGTTTCAAAATGAGTTCAGTAATCATGTAATAATACTGATTCTAATATGTTCTGTGACAGTTACAAACGTGCAAGTAGATAGGGTTCCTTCATATTATAAGTATCACTTCACAAGTTTCCCATATTTACAGAATACTTCAATGAGTTAAATGTTTTATTGTAATTACCAAGAAAGTAATACTGCTTTGGTTTAAAGATATAATTCTGTGAAAACAGAGCCCTGGACAAATACCAAGTATTGCACGTGTACTATAAAAGTCCACTGTAAGGTTCTGTAGTAAAGCAGACCCTCATTAAGGATTATTGCTAAATATGTTATAATTATAAATAATGTGTTCCCATGTAAGAAGATAACTACAGTTAGTTCATACTATACACCATCCATATGAAACTTTGATTAGCACCACACGTATAATAAAGCTCTTTGCTTTTTTTTGTATTTCCAGGAGATAACCATCAGTTTTTTTGCAAATTCTGTAAGCTAAGTATCTTGGGATAAGATAAATACTGTGAGGCAAAAATGACCATCACTTTACATAACACCTGAATAAGCTAGCAAAAGAAGTATATCAAAATATAAATATATCCCAAGAAGATACAAGGTTACAGCTGTACATCTATGATAAATTAATAAACAAATGGACAAATAAACAAAAAAATAAATAAATATACATATTAACCTATTTTAACTAAGTAAATAAATAAATAAAAATAAAGCAATATAGAAAAAAATCCATTCTGTCATCTAGAGGTCCTATGATAAATAGCTTTACTCAAGTTAAACAAAAAAAAATCTGTTCTCGTTATTTAAATGTAGTACAACAAAGTGCCATAATGAAATCGCATCATAACCTCAAGCTGAAAATATCTATTTATGTACCTGTGTTATACCGGAGTTTATAATTTCATAGTAAACGAGTGGTTGCAAATAATATATAATAGGGGCGAATCATTTCAAAAGGCTAAATTATATTCTAGTTAATTTGGTCAGTTTATCCATATGCAAGGCAATTCTAGCAGAAATGCTATTAGTTACATTTTGGTTGTAGGTTCACTGGAAGAATTAGACTCCTTGTACTTCACATTGATGCACATTTTACCCAGGCTACTTTAATTATATCTTTAATATTATTTTTTATTGCTTTAAGTAAAGTTATACATTCTTATCACTACAAGTTGCCCTGCTGTGGCTTAAGCTGAATAAGAGATTGCTGCAAGACTTTTGACTTTATTCTAAATAAAGTTCAAACAAAATCAATAACATATATGCTATACTCTATCAATTTATTTTAAACTCCTATGGAGTAAAACATTACAATTTATTTTATATACAGACTAAGCCTTAAAAACATCTATCTCTATTGCTTTCCGAGTAGATTCAGTGACATGCAAGTTACATTAACTAGCAAATGCACAGGATTAGAGTGGTTCATTATGTGGAAGTAAATGTATGTACAACTTCTATATAAAGTACAGAGAATTCCAAAAGTTATGAGTTATGTTTGTCTTCTCTATAGCACTGATTGTAAACAAGTCACAGCAAATTCAACTTTTACTTTAATTTTTCAGTGTACTGTTAACTTTCATATTAAACTATTATATAACAATGTAATAATACAATGTTGTTAATGCCGACTAAAACCAGCTAGAACAAACTGTTTGCCTATTCTAGACTGAACAGCAGTTGATATCACCACTTAGAGAATGGCTATTTAGTTTTGATTATATAATTATTAAATGTTGTTATTGGCTACTTGTTGATAAGAATGAGGCATCATTTTATTTTATGAAATAGTATATCTGTCAAGCAAACATGAAGGAAAATTAATTGTTTTTCAGTCATCATTTTTGTTTTCCTAACTTGTAGCCATTTTACTGTACAACAAAAAAATGAGGAAAAACACTTTTTTCCTCTAGTTTTGTTTTTTTTTTTTTTTAGTTTATTATATTATCTTTTTATACCTCCATTTTCAAAGAAGGTTGCAGGAGTGTATGTTCCAGTTATAGAGTGCCCATATTGTGCAGTCTGTCCATGAAAATGTAAGCCAGGATATTGCAAATGAAACTTTGATTGAGGAGGAGCAGTGCAAATTCCATCCTTACCTTGGAAGTATGGATCATCTTTTTGTGTTGCACAAATATTTGGAGGAAGAGCTGTGGAAGTTTGACAGTACTGTGAATACGTGTGTTGAGGACTTGGAAAAGGCATATGAGAGCATATTGCAGAATGGTTTATGGGAGGTGCTATAGTGGTACAGGGTCCCAGGGCCACTGTTGTGTTCCATCCAGTCCCTTTATGTGAAATGCAAGAGTTTTATCCACATTGTTAACGTTAAGTCCAAAGCATTCAAGGGGGGCATAGAGCTAACATTGCGTCTTCCTGCCAGTCTTGTCCATGATTTTCATTGTTAGGATATGAAGGCACAGCCAAGATATGGGGAGCTTTCATTCTGAATTTGTGAGGGTTGCATCTTTTTTGGCTTGCAGATGATGCTGTCCCTTACTGTCAAGTGACTTTGCTCTTCAGTATGTACTTGAGACTGGGGTGAAGCAAATGGGATGAAAATCAGCACCTCTAGATCAGAGACAATTATTCCTTCCTGCAAAAGAGTGAATCACTCTTTTAAGGTGGAGCAGAGAAGCATTTATTTTAGTTATAAATATCTTGTTCCTAAATGAAGGGAGAGGGGCTCAGGAAACAGACCCACAGAGGGATGTGTTGGTAATAACACTGCAGGTGTTGCATCAACCTGTGCTGGTGAAGTGAGAAAACAGTCACAAAATAAAGCTGCCAGTCTTCTGGTCAGTCTATGTAAACAACCTCACCTCTGCTCAGGAACTTTGGGCAGTGGCTGAGAAGATGAGATCATGGGTGCAAGCAGCAGAAATATATTACTCCATAGGGTATTTTGACTCACTTTCCATGACAGAATGAAGAGCAAGGCAGTCCTGAAAGATCACAAAGTGCCTCCACTACTCCTACATGTTGAGTACAGAGGGGGGAAGAGTAGTTTGGGCCCTTACTGAGGATGGCACCTAAGTGTCTCCCACATAAGATGTACCATCTCCCCATTATCCAGCAGGAGATAGTATCAAACGAGTCCCAGGACATGTTGAAACGATTATTTTCATTAGCTTTTCTGGGGATAAAGAAGTCTGTTCTACCCTCCTCAGCATGTTACCACAACAGGCCCCCATCTGCACAATGAATTAGGACTGGTTTATGGATATACTGGCTTGACTTTAATATTTTTGCCTTCAAATTACTATGGATTTCAGTGTACAGCTGATATGTAGATCAGACCTGCCTCCTGATACATTAGTTTTAGTACTGCATGTAGTACCTGATAAATGTTTTAAATTGTTTGCTGGCATCACTTGGATATTTACACAATACTTCACTCACTTCATGCTCTACAGAACATTGATGTGGTCAGGACATTAGAACATGTCAGTTAAGTTTTTACATAAGAATTCACAATAAACATGCTGATGTACACACTGTTTTCTGATACACAGTGTTTATTTTTAGTTTAGTGACTGTAGGCTGGCCAATTTTCCTACTTGCATCTACTTGTGTATGACAATGAATTTTATCAATAAAGAATATTAAACATAAAAGAGAATGTGCATGTTCAGTTTTATTAATTCTGGCAACTTACTAGAAGAGGTTCTTTGATTCAAACTTTTGACTGTACTAATAGATAAATAAGCCTCACAGTCCTTGCATTTAGCATGCATTGCCTTGTATTATAATGATTTTAGCTGCAGAATTTAAATTTTACAAAGTAGTTTTCATTATAAACTATGGAAAGCTAAACATAGATGCTGGTAGTTGTGCTCCTCCATTTTCTGTGATAATATATTTCCACTTTTAAAAGCCTTAACTATCAGTGAGTGTAGAACTGCGTATCCTTCTGATAGCTATTATATTCTTCTGAGCCATCCTTTCCAATAGTAAAATAGAAACATTCACACTTTCTGCTCTCTGAATTATTATCCTGAAATAGCTGTACTTCAGTTCTGATACTGTGCCATCTTTCTCCCTGGATATCTCTCAGCTTGTTAGAGCATGAGATCTGACAAAGACATAAATAAAAGTGGGACAAAAGACCAAGAATAGGAACAATTTTAAAATATTGTCCTCACAAACACAGAAAGTTGAAAAAATAACAGGTTTTGCATTAGCATGAATTTTCTGAAGGGTACAAAGTCTGAAACTCAAATGTCTGTCATTGTTTTCTAACTTCAGTTTATTTATTTAACATTTGTTTACCAGGAAAGTCCGACTAGGAATGAGCCAATGTTCAGCAGAGGCCTGAGGAGAAATGCTCCAGATGCATGTCTTTGTAATGTGGGAGGAAACCGGAGCACCCCGAGGAAACCCATACAAATGCAGGGAGGACATGGAGACTCTGCACAAAAGGCACCCCAGCCAAGAACCAAACTAGATAACATCTTGCTATGAGGCAACAATGCAAACCACTGCACCACTGCATTGTTCAATCTTTAATTATTTGCCACAAATTTGCCAGAAAACCACAATTTTATGAAAAATGGAACACAAATATGAGGTAAAAATCTGGACATTCTGTGAAAATCTGTACCGTTGAGTGGTATGTCCTAGAAAGGTCCATCTCTGTCTGTCTGTCTCTATCAGGCTCTCTCTGTCTCCTTTTCTTTGACATTTGAAGCTCTGGAGTTAGTTATATCTTTATGGCTCTACATGATCCACTTTTAAGATATAACCATTGCTCCTGACTGCTTATGTTGCATGTTTATTACTCTTATACTTCATAAATTACTGGTGTACTCTATCTTAATCCATCATAATTGTGCCTTAGTATACTGGCTACCCTTTCAAGCTCTATATTTTGCTTTAATTAAAGTTTCTTTTCATCACAGGAATATCATTTATATGATGCACATTCATAATGAGCATGTAAACATTAATTTTCCTAGGAGTCCTATCAAAGTGGGGAAATTCAACTTTTGGTGATTGTTTTAATTTCATCATGGCTAGCATGTTAAATTATATAGTATATTACACAATATACATAGAACAGATATTATACAATATATTATACAATATACATAGAATAGATATTATACAATATATTATACAATATACATATATTCTGTAATATATTATAGAAAAACTCTACTAGGCATAGTTTTCACTAATAAGTAAAATTTCATTTGATTAACACTTTTATATAAATTATGATGTCATTTGGGCTGCTGTCAGCTCCATTATTTAGCTGAAGGTGATACAGATAAAATCCACATTGGAGAAAGGTAGTTCCTGTTGTTTGCAATAATTTCACAGCTAGTTAATGTGCTAATATATATTTGTTCAGTTTCATATAGAACCACTTATTTACCCAGCTTAGTCTGTTTCTGTTACTTCCTTTTAAGTCATCTGCATTCTGACAAATTGGATAAATACAGAGATATCAGGCTAGTGGCTACCATTGTTGTTTCATAGATAATGGCTATCCATAACTTGTTGATCCTTAAAAAAAAAAAGAAAAAAAAAAGAAAGAGTTCTATAGGTCTTGACTTGGTTTTATAATCTGCGAACCTACGAAAGTTACTTATTGTGTATAATTATTTTTTTTACAAATGCCTTGGTGAAACATGCTATATCAAGAACTTTAAGCATTTTGAGATATTATGATTGGACTGATTATAGTTCAGCTTACCTGAGTAAAATAAGACAAGGCTTTAGTACACTTTCATAACATATTCAGAGATTGCCTTTAGATTTTGGACTGCAATTTGACCTTATTACTGCTATAGGAAGTGTCATATTTGCATAGCCCTAATCTTTCTTTAAGACTTAGGTATGAAGCTTTTGGCTGTTATGAAAATTTCAGAGCTATAGTTAAGATCTAGCAAAGTTCCTACATTTTGGGGTTTTACTAGTGGTTCTTAATCAACATGCATTAATATGTTAATCATAAACGTATATACAAATTTGTTCTAAGATGAAGTTGTCTGTCTGCTTAATCACTTTATTTTAATGTGTACATGGGAAGGCTGCAGAGACCTGTCCCTAGAAAATCAACAATCATTTTCTGCCTTCATGACCCTATTCTATCATGAAAGCAATATTCTGGTGCTGCGGTTATGCACTGACCAGAAGTGTACTGTAGAAGTTTAATTAATTTCATTAATGACCAGGCTACTAAATGATAGGAAAAGGTTATGTTTAATCCTGATGAGTTCTACTGAAATTTGATTATATGCACAACATCCATTCACCTTACTGTATAATAATTATTACTGTGTTCTTAACAGTAACAATTTTTGAATAACACATCAGCACTAGTATTCCACGTTCTTGTCATGATACGAGATACATACATGCTCTTTCAGATTGCAAAAAGGAATTGGCATACAGTAACATTTCCTTTTTGCAGAAGTCAACGTTTGCGTACAGTGAACCATATACTAAATTGCTTTGAATTGCTGGCTATAGCATAGGTCTAAAGGTACAGAATAAATATATATTCCTATTTTATATGTACACTTTTTTGTTTAAAACTAGATATTTTAGAAGCATTCCTTAGAGATAATCCTACTCTGTAATTTGCCAGTAGAATTATAACTTGCAATAACTGCTTGTTTTTCTTATAATTGTGTTATTGTCACGCTAATGAAGTAAAAATATCTGCATCTGTATATAGTTCAGTGGAATATATATTTATTTTGTAATTAGTGCAATTTTAAACATAATATCATTACTTCCTGTAATAGTTGTGGCACATGAGGCTGTGTAATTGCTGATGCAGATAGCTACCTCAGAAAACTGCTTCCTTCTCACAACCTGGTGTCCAGCTGTACTGTCTGATATTAAAATTTTAAACAGGTTTCATGTAATATAACATGTTCATCTTACATCATCTTAATTTTTCTAGGACATTTTTCTGTTCAGGAAAATGTTACTATAATTTAATGGTATAAGATATTAAAGATTTTAGTATGCTTTATTCTGCTATATTTATTTATATTATGGAATTGTGTCAGTACTAGTTTATGCCTGCTTTAATGCCTGAAACCATATATTGAATAACATTAAGCTAAAACATGTTATAACATTTTCATTACACATTACATATATTTGGAAGCCTTTCCTATCTTGAATATTTGTTTAATTAATGAAATGCTTTTCTTGTGTTTAAAGTAAAACAAACACTAAGAAATCACTGATACACATGTTTATCTTGGTTTTATTTCCTGGTCACTGTCTGTGTACATGAAACTTACATTTCCTTATGCTTTAGGTCAGGGCACACTGAAAAGGCTGTGGCTCAAATATATATTGCAAAACAATGGAAGATTCAGGCTTATTTTAAAATGACAGATTACCCTCCCCATGCCTTTTTTTCTGCCTATAGTGCTATCTTATCAGCATCTACACTCTCACCAATACGTCCTTATGTCTGTCCTGTGATAATGATTTATATAGTACTAATTGCTGTGTCTGAAAAGAGCAATGGACACCCTTCATTGTTGTGGGCCTGTTTAAATGTTAGTTTTTATTTTTGTCTTATTGTTTCTGGAATACTGAGGTTTCGTGTGACACCCCCCCCCAACTCCACTACAGTTTTAATGTTTCCCTTTCAACCAGGACTAGAAGACAAGACTGGACATCCACAAGGGAATTAAATTACAGCCATACACTACTTCCTAATGGCCCTACTGTAGTTTGGCTGTAAAGTCATTAGCAGTGTCATCTTCTGAGATTTGTAGCAGATTGTGGAGTCTGTACAATCTTCAGTGGCCCAGTACATGGAAGGAGCTCATAGCATAGACTCTGATAACAAGTATAGAGATGACCTGGGTAGGTACTTGCTGTTAAGGTAACTTTGTAAACATGACTTCCAGTTACTGGTTATCACAGAAGCAGCAGCTTGCGAAATGTATGAGAAGTGTATAGATGCAAATCTATGTCAAACATTTACTAGAAAAAGTTAAAAGTGGCAGGGGCCCCAACAACAATAAAATAGCCTGTAATTATAATGTAATTAGGAGATGTGGTTCTTGCAAGCAATGCACATACATTTTGGTGTCTGAAGATTAAGTCTTGATAATGGCCTTATACCAAAATACGTTTACAAAGGGGTAATTGCAGGACTTTGGGTGTGGTGTATATTGCAAAGTGCCCAACTTGTGCTGATTTCTTTGTGGGAAAAACTGAGAGGCCACTCAAAAAAAAATTTATGAGCACTATTATGAGATTAGGACAAGGAATCCCAATAACACACTTTTTAACTTTTTAAACACACATTAACATGTACTGCTTTTAAGAATTTAAATTTGCCATACAAGAAAATGTTGAAATTAACCCCTCCGGGGGGGGGGTGAATAGGAAACAAAACTAGAATACAAGAAACTGCTTTGGCACTTTAGGTTGAATGCTATCTCTCCCCCACCCTCTGTTTTCAACAAAAACATATCAATGAAACCTGTGTTAAAACTGCGTCCTGCTAAACTCTAATTTTCTATGGGAATACATATTATACATTACTATTTTCATCCCCTTTTTGGCAAGCATTTATTACTGTTATGTTGAGATGCTCGTATTATGGTTTTATAAGATATATACTTTTATATATAAAATAGGGAATTGTATTTTTTTTATGGTTCTCATATTTATTTACATATTTTAGAATATATGACTGTTCAGTCACTGTGCTTACAATTTTAATTCAAGGGATTTTTTTTCTATTTATTTATTAAGATATTGAATTTGAAACAAGTAGTTGATCAATTGTGTATGTAATTTAAATGGTTAAGGATATGAATGGTGCAGTGATGCAGTGGTTTGCATCGTTGCCTCACAGCAAGTGGTTCTCCAGTTCAATTCTCAACTGGGGTACTTTCTATGTGGAGTCTGCATGTCCTTCCTGCATTCATGTGGGTTTTCTTCAGGTGTTGCAGTTTCCTCCCACATTACAAAGACATGCATTTTGAGCATTTCTCCCTGGGCCTCTGCTGAAAATTGGCTAGTTTCAAGTTGGGCTTTAATGGTAAACAAATGTTAAATAAATAATAAAACTTTATAACTGTGCTACTGGTTTTAATAACAAAGACTCTTTAATAATATGGCTCTGTGTCAGCTGCTAATGATATAAAAGGAAGTGATGTAAGTTAGTTGGTATTCTGATCAAGTCCCAAGTTAGGGACAAAAGTGCTAAGCGTTTTTTCTTGAATAAATGTTTTTGTTTGCACCCGTGACAGTGTGCGACTGGTTTCTTTCTATGTCCAGGGCGTTACTTCCTATTTGGTTTTTGGATTTCTTTGGTATGCCCACTTCTTTCTTTCTTGTTTATTTAGATTTTAACCTATTTTTAGGGATCAGCAGTACTGGTACAAGCCAACAAGAATATCTAGGTTCAAAATTCCTATTTTGTTTCTTTTAGTTCTTTTAAAGGTTTACTTCAAAATTTCACTGTCAGTAATGTTTTGCAGCTAGGCAATATTCTATCTCCATTAAGTTAATATATCTTAGTTGGTTTTGTATTACTAAATGGTAATTTTCAGGGTAGATCAACATTTACTTTATATGTCAACTTTTGCATTTGGTAACATTGTAAGACTTTTTCCTATGGGAGGCACAGAATATGCATTATGAAATAAAGAAGCAGCAGGATTTCTTGGCTATTTAGAATATATGACTTGATTGGCCTAGCTCCATTTGATTGTGTGAAACGCTGCTGTTTTAGGAGCTTTCTTACTGCCAGCTTCAAGATATTCCTGCAAACCTAGTTACAAATGAAGGCAAAATACTGAATCTGGAAGTGACTCCGCAGGACCATTCCTTAAGACATTTAGAGCTAGAACTGCAGACTGAAAACTTGAGTAAGCAATTTCAGTCTCTTCTGCGGAAGGTGGGTGGCTTGGAAAATAAGGGATGCAAGCCAAACCAGCAAATTTTTGGTATTTCCAAGAATTTGGAGAGGAAGGACACTGTTATAAAATTGAATGCCTGTTTCAGTTTACAAGGACTTTGGCATAGCAAAACTGAATGTGCAGTCATCCACATCTTAAGGTAGTGACATTTCTGTCCTTTCAACTTAAACAGCAGGTCTAAAGGATAAGATAGATATCAGGTCCTTTGATTTATAATGGGGTGACATCACTACTGAACATGATTAGTTTTGATAGGTTTTAAAATAAAGGAAGAATCTGAAGCTAATATGGGTATTATTCAAGAAAAAGAGAATAACACATTTTATCCTTACCTGTTATGATTTCTGACTGCTAAAGAATGGATGACTTTTATTTAAGGATCCTGACACAATTAGGGAAGGCTAGAGAAATGGTAGTACATTGTGATTCAGAAGAAATGGAACTTGGGCTGAACTCATATGTGAGTTGTGATCTTTCATAGGTTCATAGGTGTATACTAGGCTACTGACCACTTGGGCCTTTATAAGCCTAGCTGCACAACCCAAAATTTGTCTCTCTGTCTGTTGCATCTTAGACATTTATTTTAACAGAGGGGTATATTCGTTCGGACATTACTATAGATTATATAGAGACAGAATGTTCGTTTGGACATAATTTGTTACCTGCCTCTGTCCATTAGAGATCTGGGTCCAGACCCAGAATGAATTTCCTGTTTCTCATCCATTGAACAAGCTTGTGCTTGAATAAGACTAGAGAGGGGCTCTGCTTCACATAGATACAGACCCTGTTCTATAGGATGAGGATCCTCTAAGAAACATATCTGTCTCTCCAACATGTCCTATTTATGACACAGAAAAAAATTAAATCCTTTGATCTAGTATTTCTGATGCTGTTCATTTTGTGACTGTGCAAAAGGTCCATAAGAGTGGGATCCAAGGATGCATTGTATGTCAGGCACAGACTGCCTCTCAGTAGTTTGTAGGAGACTGAATATAGATGTCGGGCATTAAGGCAATCAGCATATGGCAGTGCATTTAAGCTCTGGATTCTTTTGTTAAGGAACCTTTGTAGATGTTCCAGTTAAGAGAAACTCCAGTGTATCATTCTGTTTAACTAACCTAGAGGTGTGCTTCTTGATCACTGTACCAAATACTCCACCCAAACAGCCAGTGTCTGAAAACCCAAAGCATGCTCAGAGAAGTCCATGGGAGTGATCATCTGGCAACTGTATGCTGCCGTGTTTGCTAATATTCCATAAATTAATGAATTTCTCTTACATGGGAACTTTGACTGCACTTGATGGTGACATGGATATGGCACTATTTCAGGGGGCTATCTGATTTTTGTACTGTTTCTAGTGGTCTGATTTTGACACTCAAGTGCATCAGGAGTTGAATTCCTTTCCCAAAATTGGCAGCTTTATCTCCTTCTGACCATATTTAACTCTGCTGTGCTTTATATACCTTTTTTCTATCATTTATAGACTTGGTCTGATGCTTCGGTGAATGACATTCCTGCTGATATGGAGAAGAACATGTGAACATCATTGTTGTTCAGCTATCCAGTTGTGACTTCATTGGACTGTTGAAAGATTGCCTCATTTTAATGCTGAGATTGTGGTATCTTAAAGTTGCCTACAGGCCTCTTGTGCTGGTAGTATGGCTGTATTAAATGGGACTAATATATTTTTACTTGAGATATTCTTAACTGTATATAAGCATAGTACTGTATTGTTTTCCCATTTGATTATTATATGATCTGCCAGCACTGGGTTAGTTGGATAGCTCTAGTCCTGCCTGAGCTGGAATCTGTGTAGTGTCCTAGTTTTTTTTTTATCTACTGTAATTAAACTGTACCTGAAGAATATAGCTTTGTAAGCGTCATTTTTACATTTTTTTTAGCAGATTTGGGAGCTAACATTTTCTAGTTTTTCTCTTTCATTAACTCAGTTCATTGTTTTGAGTAAACAGTCATGTATGTTTGGTTTGGGGTGGGTAGTGGGTGGTCAGAAGGCATCATGCCTGCTCCACAGAGCAGATAAATTCCTTGGAGTCACAAGAGAGAGTGTTCAATGAGCTCCATTTTTTCCTGGGTGTTCCCATCCTGCATTAGGTTGAGAAGAGCAAATAAATACCCCTACTTTGGCAGTGCAGTATTTTTCTGTATTTTCTTTGCTAAGGTGAACTGCTTTTTACATGTTGTTGCCTATTTTGGACTAGTTTCATTTGTTGTGTCAATCTTTTCTACTACAGAGAGTATTTGGAGGTGTGCACTAATGCAGTCAGTAGAAAGATATGTGTCACTTTTCAATGGGAAAGACCTGGCACTGTGAAGACCAGGGGATGATGGCTCCAAGCTAATCAGTATTCAACAAAGTGGTGCATTCCTTACTGTAAATTGGTTTGGGGTTACTAATGGTGCAATAATTATTTGTTCTCTTAATATAAGTGGGTTGAAGAACCCAGCTGATAGGAAAGGAACAAGGTATTGAGCTACATCAAGTAACACAAAGTCAATATTGTGTTATTGCAGGAGACTCATTTTAACAGTACAGAACATAAAAACTAGGGAAAGTGTAGGTATGAAGTCCCTGTAGGACAATCTGACTCATTGGCTAAATGAAGGAGAGCCATGATTTTGGGTAGGAAAGGTCTCAACAGTAAACTTGAAGTGATAGTACGTGGAGGTTAGCAGGCTTTAAAGGCTGGCAGGCTGTCACTTTTCTTCTAGTGGATCATTATGTGTCTCTCTGTGGTCTTCTCCAAGGACTGTTAAACCTTGTTTGTTAGAGTTTGGTGATTGAGATGAAGGGGAAATTCTTTTGGGGATATATCTTAATTGCTCAGTAAGTCTGGATGATATTACTATACTTAAAATCATAAATTGCCCTCTTTATCCAAGATATTGACAGGTATGCTTCCCTGGCTAAGCCTGATGGATGGGGGATTTCGCTTTAAGGACCAGACCTCTCTGATTTATAAACACTATTCCCACGTAGCAAAAATGTGCTCTAGAATTAATAGAATTTATCGGTTGGACTCATTGGCTTGTCAAGTAGAAGGATAGGAAGTATTATTTACTTTTTGTTGGATCATTCTCCTCTGTTCCTAAACTTATTCCCTGAGATATCCTCTCATACTTGTGACATTTAAATGTTGCTGTGTTGAAGCATTTGGACACAATGATGCTGACACCTGAATTGTCAAAAGAGATGCAAAATGTTAATCTGGCAGGTGGTCTTGTGCCCACAATTCTATGGGATGCACTGAAAGCTGACTTGCATTATCATCTGTGGGGACTCCATACTAGGCTATGCTGTCAATGGGATGCCCAGATGCATGAAAAGTAAGAGAAGCTATGATTGTTAGTGCTGTGTCAGCAGACAGGAGTGGCCATAACAGTGGAGGCAATAAGGTTCACTGGTACCTATAGACTATTGATCTGTGAGGGTCTTTAAAAGCCTAGTCTTTCATTCCCTTGAAGTTTTTACACTGGTATTTTAATTAAGAATAACCCTGAGATGAGCATAACATTTACATTTTGCCCATATCCCTGGGGAAGAAAGGTGCTAAACCAGGGATGAATTTGTGGTTACTCATCCATTCATCCATTACATTTGACTAGTGTAAAAGCAGTACTTTGCTTTATGTAGACAGGAAGATGAGTTTGAAGAAGTGGTATTCTGTATGATACATATGTATCCCTCCAACATGTTCTTTTTATGTTGCAAAAGACATTTAGATCTCTTGAGTGGGTGTTTATGTCCCCATTGATCTTATGAATGTGCAGTAGGTCTGACAGGACAAGGCCTGTTGAGGTTCTTGTTGTGAGGCAAAAATCACCCCTCAGTAGACTGTATGACCCTGAGAAGAGGGACATGGCTTTCAGATGGTCTGTATAATTTTTATGATTTAAGTCCCTGATTTTCTTGGCAAGAAGGTGTTGTGTAAAATGTTTTGACAGGAACATTCCAAAGTGGGCATTGTCATAGGATCATCATAGGATCATAGGAAGTTAATAGGCTAATAGCCATTACAAGGCTAACCAAATTTTTCCCTTGTTACCATGATCAGCACCTATTGCCCCTGTCCAAGAGGGACACAGGTGGAACCCCTGGGGTGAATTTACAATTACCCATCCAATTGTCCAGATTGTATTTGAAGAGGGCCAATGAGGCACTCTGACGTGAAGTGGGAGTCTATTCTAACCATGTGGTAACTTCTGGGAGACAAATCTTTTTCTCCAGCAGGTTCTATTGATGTCACATACCAGGTTTAGGTCTTTAGAGTGAGTAACCTGTGTGCCATTTGACTTGTGGATGTACAGCATTTCCAATAAAGTGGGGTCAGAGATCACTTTATATGCAAGGCAGAGATTGCCTCTGAGTAGTCTGTATGAAACAGAATAAAGTGACAGTGATTTCAGCTGATCCACATAGGATAGCTCCCGAAGACCTTGAATTTTCCTTGTGAGGAACCCTTGTGGTCTCTCCAATTGCTGCAGATGCTTTGAAAGGTACATACCAAAAGGAGCGTTGTACTCAATTATTGGCCTAATGAGTGAAAAGTATATGGAGGTGATAACTTTACTTTTTCCTCAAGGCAATGCCCTTACTTATGAGGTGAGCCATATAGAACACCCTTCTTACTACTCTGGAGACATGGTGATCAAATGCAAGGTTGCTGTTAAACTGAGTGCCCAGATCTCTCACTACTGAGTCCTTACTTAGGGTATTGCCATTGGTGTGGTAATTTGCAGGAGCATCGCTCTTGCCAAAAAGGATAATGATACTTTTTTTTCTCAAAATTTTTTTTATTAAATATATAAATAACAAGACAGTTAGAAGTTTTATACATGAACAGTAGGTATAAATAAACATATTTCGACTCATAGATGAGAAAACAATCCTTCAGGAGATTTAACATATTATTAAGTAATAAAGCAATACGCAATATGTACACTATATACAAGTTAGGCAACCTGAAAAAAAAAAAAAAAAAAAAAAATTTTTAACATTAACTATTTATTATATTTAAGACTATTTCTAACACTAACTTTTTTAATGCTTTTTTTTTTGGACTTCTAACTAAGTGCCTTTGAGCATCAATATATGAAAAAGCCATTTTCTGGAAAGTAACCCAATTTAGTTTGGTTCGATCCAGCCAATTTTGTATTATGTAAAGTTTTAGTAATGAGCAAATAAAAATGATAACATGAATATCTAATTTTGAAAGATGAATTAATGGAATATGAAGAATAGCAAGTTCCCAGGACAATGTAGACTTTTGGTACCCCATTTTCTGCAATCTGACTTTCAAAGAGGTCCATAATCTGTGAGAAAAATTACAATACCATAAGATATGTAGAAGGTCTGCTTGGGGTGAGAACAACATGAACATGATGGGGATTTACTTGGGTTAAATTTATTTAATTTGTATGGGGTATAGTAGGCGCCATTATTAATCATTAATTGTGTATATGATAATTTTTAAAAGGGATAAATTCCTTTGATTATCTAATGGCCAAATGTTTCTGAGACTCTGACAATTGGGAGTTATAACTTAACCAAACATTTGATAAAAGACAATTATGGTCCATTATTAAGCTATTGATTAACTTATAAGAGTTTGAGAGCATTTTATCTGATGAGGAAAGTATTTTGATAATCGTGTCGAGGTTTTTCATTTGTAGTTCTATGTGGTCTAAACATAAAAACTTGTTTTTAATTATTACTCTTAGTTGACTAAGGATTGGTGAATAGTTCCAATTTACTTTCAAAATTTTACGCCAATCGGGTAAAGATAAGTCAAGATATTTCAAAACATCTCTAACTTTTAAATTTTTATTAAAGGATATTTTGTTAAGTTAAAGGGTTTGTTGTCTATCATTATATTTGGGTTTAGATGAATTGGTTGAATAAGGTGAGAAATCTTTTCTAGATTACATAGTTTGAGTAAAGTTTGGAAGGCTCTAATCTTTTGTTTAATTACAGTAGACATATTTTTAATAAATAAACTATCCAAAGAGATAAAAGGAATAGCTTCTGGATTTATATTTTTTGAAATGATGTAATTGTACCATAATTTTATCCATAAAGAATGATTTGTATAATAAATATTCTTGAAATTAGATATGGTGAGAAGTTTATTAGATGAGACAATCAAATAATAGAGATATAGATTAGGAAGTTCTAAACCACCCTTGTCCTTCAAAATTGACAATCTGGAATAGGAAATTCTAACAGATTTAGGGAACCATAAAAATTTTGCCAAAGCTTTATTTACAGACTCAAAAAAGGATTTTGGAATTATCTGATCAGATGATGTGAACTGGTAAAGGAATTTAGGCAGAATGTTCATTTTAATTATGGCCGCCTTTGATAAAAGTGAAAGGTTTAGATGTTTCCATCTGTCCATATCAGATAATATTGAGTTCCATACTTTATTGATGTTATTTTGAAAAGAAGATTTATTATTGTGTTCTAAATTGATACCTAAATATTTTATACTATAAGTAAACTGAAAATGATGATCTGAAAACAAAAATGATTTATGTGCTAAGTGATTTAAGGGAAAGATATGAGTTTTAGAAGAATTTAAAAGATAATTCAAACCAAGAGAAGTAATCAATGGAGTTTGTTATTTTTCTATAATCAGATAATGGAGTTTGGAAGTAAATAACTAGATCATCAGCGAAAGCTGAAAATGAATTTTGGTATTAAGAATTCTGGGGACATTATGAAAAGTATTTTGAATAATATACAACAACAAAGGTTCTAAATAAATGTTAAAAAGAAAGGGAGACAATGGACAACCCTGTCTTGTTCCTCTGGTAATCTTTATAGGAGAAGAAAATTGACCATTAATGTAAAGTCTAGTAAACATATCTTTGTATAAAACTTTTAAAAATTTATAAAGAATAAAGGAATATTGAAACATGACATAGTTTGAAAGAGAAAGTTCCAACAGACTCTGTCAAAGGCATTTGGTGCATCAATGATCAGAGCATATATAGGGTTTGAATTTTTTTTAATGAGATGAATGATAGACTCTAAGGACAGAGTATTATCCCAAGCATGTCTGTGGGACATAAAACCTGATTGATCTAGGGAAATAATTGAGGGTAAAATCTGTTTCAATCTGTTAGCCAAAATAGATGATAAAATCTTAATATCTACGTTTATTAAAGAAATGGGTCTATAATTTATTGGGTCAGATTTTTCTTTATTATTTTTAGAATTAGGATGGTTTTAGATGTATTCCAATGAATATCTGAGATATCGTTAACTCTTATATGATTATATACTTTGAGAAGAAAGGGAAGAATTACCAATTTGAAAGTTTTGAAAAATTCTGGAGTAAAACCATCTGGACCAGGAGATTTTCCCAATTTAAGATTATCAATTGAATCCGAGATTTCTTGTAACGATATAGGAGCAGAAAGTTTTTGTTGACTATCATTTAATTTAGGGAAATGTAGAGAATTTAAAAAGATTTTTAAGTGATTATCATTAACTGAATTAGAAGAACCTGAATATAAATCAGTATAGAGAGAAGTGAATAGCTGAATTATCTCTTCATCCGTGTTATATAATTTATTTTTATAAGATAAAGATGAGATTTTCAGTCTTTCAAAATTAACTTTAATAATTCTCGCTAATAATTTAGAAGGAACCTGGGCCCATTCTGAATATGAGGCAAGTAATTTTTGTTCAGCTAAAGAGAGATTATTTTGGTGAAGCAAAATTAAATCTTTCTGACAGTCGAGAATTTGTTTTTCTATAGTAGGGTCATGATTCAGTCTAAGATGATTTTCCAAGGAAAAATTCTAGATTTTAAGAACTCCTCTTTCTTAAAGTATTGCTTTTTGAAAAAAGCTGCTTTACTAATAAATAATCCTCTTAATCTCACTTTACATGCCGCCCATTGTATGTCATAAGGAATGTCTGATGACCCCAGGTTATTTTCCATTTCCTGTAATATTTCTGAACATTGTTTGCAAATATCTTCATTTAGCAGTAAATTATTATTTAAAGACCACTTATTAAAGTCAATTTTATTTTTAATATTAGAGTTTATGTTTAATTTTAGTGAGATTCTTGAATGGTCCGAAAAGAATCTAGGTTCAATGTTAAAATCCAAAATATATTTTGAGATATAATCAGAAATTAGAAAGAAATCCAATCTGGACCACGAACGGTAACACTTGGAGTAATAAGTATAGATATCATTCTTATTTAAGACTTTAACATTGTGAAGTGGATCAATTAAATTATATTCCGTCATCAAATCATTAAGGGCCATAGTAGATTGATAATTATAAGTAACAGTGGAATGGGATCGATCAATTACTGGATTTATTACTGCGTTCCAGTCACCACCCACTATAATATGGTGGTCTTTATAGGATGTGAGAATATTATAAATTTTTAAAATGAACAAATGTTGTGAATTACATGGGCCATATAAGTTTAAGACTAAAAGAGGTTTGTCCAGACCAACAATAGAAGTGGTAAATAAGCACCATCTCCCCTCATTATCAAATTTCTCATCAATAATGTTCCCCATGAATTTTGTTTAATGATTATAGCTACTCCTCTGGAATTAGATGAGTCACCTGAAGCTACTATCTTTTGATCCATTTTTATTTCTCTCTTTATTCCAATCAAGACGCTGAATATGGGTCTCTTGAATAAAACAAATATTTGCCTGTGACTTAAAAATCAAATGAAATAATAATGACTTTTGGCTTTGCCTTGAATACCTCTAACATTGCAAGAATCCAATATTATATCAACTGGCATATTCAAGGCATACAATCATTATTGATGCTATAAAGGTGAACTCAAAGTAAAAATCCAATAATACTTTAAAAAGAAAAAAGAAAAGCAGCATTTGAATATGCAATCGGGTCAACAAATATCATTTGCTGAAAAATAAAGAAAAAATTTTTCAAGAGCAATAAAATGTATATTAATATCCTTTATCCTAACCCTAGTGCCTACCCACCAATCACCCTGTGATAAAGGAAGATCAGAAGTGAATAAGATAGAAGTTGTAATTATAAATAATAATAACATCGGATTAATATAAAATTGCTCAAAGGAAGCCTAACACAAATTAAAACCAGAGTAATACTACTAAAACTATATACAAGACTAACTAAATTCAAGATGTCCAACATACTCAATCCCTACTTGAAATACTAAGCTAAAAGCTCCTATTATTAAGTAAAAATTATAGTGATTAAATGCATTTCCTCAAGTATTTCAAAGAAGGAAAAAAATAGAATAAATTTTGATTAACTAAAACAATACGGCATAACAAGTATTACAATTAAAACAGAACATATGTTAGGTAATGTAAATAAATACAAAGAAACCCATCTAATAACACTATCATATATGTAAACAAAACAGTGAGAAATCTAGGGATAGTTGTATCATATATAAGGTGATGTTTTAGATATACATATATATAAAAAAGCCATAAACATTACTAAACAGATAAAATCATGCACTATCCAATAAACACTCTTTAATGCTTAGTAACTTTTTCCCAGTAGTCAAATAGACAATAAGTGTG
Source organism: Protopterus annectens (assembly GCF_019279795.1). Classification (NCBI taxonomy): domain Eukaryota; kingdom Metazoa; phylum Chordata; order Ceratodontiformes; family Protopteridae; genus Protopterus; species Protopterus annectens. The sequence continues at coordinate 1,106,120,567 of NC_056746.1, forward strand.
ATAAAAAACTCAAATAACTATAGAATGAGCATTTAACTATAGTTCAAATAAAGCATAAACTGTCCTCCAAGCGACCATACTCTAAGAAACAATTCAATATAGATGTAAGCTAACTGTCTAAATAGCAGTAATATAGCATCTGCTCACAATGATATATTATAAATTGAATAGGTTTTGGCGCCATCTAATGTTCAAAGAAAAATACAAATAAGAACTATTGGATAGTACCTTAAACTACAGTATGTAAACTAGATTAAATGAATATTAATGTACTTTCATATGAATTTAAATAAATTTTAGAATACTTATACTAATGGCTCTGTTAAATTATATAGTTAAACTGTCCTTCTAAAATATAAAAGCAATACAGCAAACAGGATGTAAAAACAGTGTTCATAAATATACTCATTATAACATCTAAATAGAACAAAAACAAGTAGGCTAAACTCAACAAATCAAGGAGTTTAAATATAGACAGGTAAGTTTAGCTAATAACATTTAAAGATATCCATTCCAAGCATTACATTTGTGTAAAGGCTTTCTATAACAAAACCACCAACTGCAGTCCCCTAATCAAGCTTCTGAAAAAAAAATGCATGAATTTCTCAAATGAACAGGTGTACAGTGTAATACTTGTCTATTTAAACATTTTGGCATCTTTCAAGATAACATAAAAAACAACATTTTGTAGGAAAATATATGTTCTCTTCTTTACCTATTTTCTGGAATTGTAATAAATGAAACTAACCTGTTAATTTGTTTCAAGAACAATTTCCATCCTAATGCATGAAGGTAACTGCTCGCTTTGGAGAGAGAGACATGTATAGGATCGCTGAATGTAACGGTGAGAAAGACATATTTAAACTTAAAACATCCTTCGCCAGAAGAGGAACACTGTAAATGATAGAAAGTCCTAATAAAACATTCCTGATGCTGAATACATGCTGAAAACAAGCAATTGTGTATGAAGCTGTCGTGCTTTCACAACAAATGATGACATCACCATCCATCTCAGAGAGTCTGTAGTGGGTGCGCGATCATGTAGAACAGCAGCTGAAGCTATGAGCAGAAGATTTTTCCTTCAAGAGTCTCGAGAGGCGGTTTCTCCCTCCATAAATCTTATAACTGACACAGGGGACTGTAATTTAAAAGCTTTTAAAAAAACTAGTATACTGCCTTCACACAAAGCAAGGAAATGAAAGAAACATAACTATTTGACTGTTTTAGCACTTATAGTAAATCTATAAATCTGGAAAGCCTGTCATAGCACAATATTATTTAAAACTTATCAGAATTAAAACAAAATAAATTCAAAACAAGTTATTGAAGTAAAATAGGATTAGGTCATAACAGACATGTACATCCTATATTATAAATATTGTCTGAAAAATAACACTTTTGTATTCCATTGACAGTAACATATTATGATACAGTGTCAGGAAGCTTTTAAATGTTTTAAGAAAAATGTCTTTAGCATCTTTGGGGTCTGAGCACACAAACCTTTTGTCATTAACTGTAAAAGACAAAGTATTTGATATGACATACAAAATCTTATCCCTCTTTTATCAAGTCAGCACAATAGGGGCAAGTTTTTGTCTTTTAGTTTAATTTGAGAAGGAAGATCTTGGGAAAAAGATAGTTTGTGAGACTTCCATATGAACTGTTTTTGTTTTAGCTGTTTCCAGGATCTGGAAAGTATCCTGAAAGTTTAATAACTTAGTATAAATAATCCTTGGTGTGGAAGAATCTTGCTTTGCACGTAATGCTCTATGTGCTCTCTCTACAATTATAGACTTTGAAGATGTTTCACAGTTTAACAATGTTTCAAAGATATTCTTAGTCACAGATAGCAAGTTTTTATTGTCATAAGATTCAGGCAAACCATGAATAATGATGTTATTTCTTCGACTCCTGGCCTCCAAATCCAACAGTTTAGCTTGTATATCAGAAATAATCTTATCTTTAGACTTAAGGTCACTTTCCAATGAATCTGTTTTAACTCTAAAGCTGAATTTCTGTTTTCAGTCATATCCATTCTATCATTTATTTGCTTTAAAGTTTTACTAAAGTCAGCAAATTGTTCTGAAAAGTTTTGGATAGCACTTTGGATAGGCTTTAATGCTACTTTTAGTTCATCTAAAAGGAAATTTGAATCATTTAAGTCTTTATTACTTACTTTGGAAGTTTCAGTAGGTTGTTTAGATGTCCTTAGTCTTTTTGAACTGGAATCTTTTTCAGGAGAGAGCATTGAAGAAAATTTGGCCTTTGTAGGCTGAGTCTCCATGGAGTCGGATTTTGTAGCCATGCCCAGAGATGAACTGCAATTGACAGGATTTCAGGAACCAGGAATAGACTGGAGCAGCAGGTGTCCCAGCAGCAGAGAGAACAAAATTGTTCTGAGGTAAAATAAATCCCAGGATAAGAAGTCCAGAGTAAAAAATAATCCAAATTCGTAGTAAAAGATTTATAAAATCTTTTAGTAAAAAAAACTGAGGAAAAAGATTGGTATAAAGTTGTAAAAAAACCAAAAGTTAAATAGCTGTGAGGAGCTCAAGGAGTAGGGACTAAACTAGTTGGCAGCCATCTTGATCATTCAAGGATAATGATACTTAACACTTAACACCGAAAGTGTGATAAGAGACCTTGGGACACAGGTGGACAATAGTCTCTCCTTTGATAATCACATCACCACAGTAGTCAGGAAATCCTTCTATGTGGCACACCTCATCACAAAAGGTTTCTCATCCAGGAAAAAAGAGGTCCTTGTTCCCCTCTACTCGTCACTCATTAGACCCATTATAGAGTACAACGCCCCTTTTGGTATGTACATCACAAGACATCTACAACAACTGGAAAGGCCACAGAAATACCTCACAAAGAGGATTACCAGCCTCAAAGAGATGCCCTATGCAGACCGTCTCAAAAACTGCAGCTTTACTCCGTTGCATATCGCCTACTCAGAGGTGATCTCTGCCTAACCCACAAAGCTATGTTAAACCCAGAGCTTTTAGACATGCTCCACTTAAAGAAATCCCAGTCCCTATGAGCTACACGCTCTAGGGAGCTAAACCTTGTCACCACAATAAACAGAACATGCTGGAGGGATAGATTCCTGTCCCAGAGACTTCCCATACTGGAACAAACTACCTATCTATATCAAACAAAGCTCCTCATTAGCACTGTTCAAGAAAAATCTTGATGATTGGATGGGAGATAGGAAATTCACCCTGGGATCACTTCCATGGCTCTGCTCGACAGTGGCACAGGAAGATAATTTTTTTGGGTGGCGTAAGCCAGGGTACCTTTGGCTAGGCTCATATAGGCCCTACGACCAATAGCCTAGTACCTACCTATGAACCTATATAGTATGTAGAGAAAGAAGTATCTCAAATGATGGATAAGCGTTATAGTGCCAGTGTACAAGGACAAAGGAGGTATTTACAACTGTGGGCAGTATAGAGGTATCAAGCTCCTGTTACACTGCATAAATGAATATGCTGAGTAGTAGAAAGTAAGATGAGATGAGATGAGCAGCACAATTAACTTGATGTTTACCGTGAGACAAATATTTGAGAAGAAGCTACTCGTGAGGAAAAAGTCTAACTGGGCATTAATAGATTTGGAGAAAGCATTTGGCAAGATCCCAGGAAAGTTGATTTGGACAGTCTTGTGATGATTTGGAGTCCTGGAAACATTGGTAGAATTAGTGCAGGCATTATACAAGGATACAACAATAAAAATACAAACAGCATTCAGACTTACAGAGTGGTTCCCAGTAGGAATGGATGTATATCAGGGTTCAGCTCTGAACTCACTGATGTTCATTCTGGTGATGGACTACATTAGCAAACAGGTTACAGGGGTCAAACTAGCAAAGCTGCTGTATGCAGAAGATGTAGCATTACAAGTAGACTCTGAACAAGAACTTCAGCAAATGATACAAGAATTGAATGTGAAACTGAAGGCACATGGAATGAAACTGAATAAAGACAAGACTATTGTCATGGCAGCAAACAAGAATCAGAAGTAGCTGAAAATTGAGGTAAAAGGGGAAATATTGGAACAGGTTAACAGTTTCAAGTTTCTGGACGGGTGGTTGAGGAGCAGGAAATCTGAATGAGGAGATCAAAGCTAGAATTAGAGGGGTTGCAGCCAACTGGCACAGAGTGTCAGTGGTATTGTATGACAAAAGAATGCCGAGTAAGCTGAAAAATAAGGTGTACAAAACAGTGGAGCAACCAGTACTACTGTATGGCACAGAAACCTGAGCAGTGAAGGCAGAGCAATTGGGGAAGCTAGAAGTGATGGAAATGAAGTGCCTGAGACAGGTTGTAGGATACACACTGTGGGACAGATGAAGACATGAAGACATCAGAGCAGAAGCCACAGCAGCTGTAGTTGTGCAGAAAGAAAAAAGAAAACATATTACAGTGGTTCAGGCATGTGTAATAAAGCAGAAAACAATCTGGTGAAGATGATTTGGGAGAGACAGGAAGAAGACAAAGGAAACAATGGCATCCACCAAAGGGATGTATGGACTGCATGAGAGAAGACCTACAACAGTCAGTGAGGCATGGCTACTGGATAATGTAGGAGAGTGACATTGCATTGAGAAAAAAGTGACAGCTGACACAACACCCTGACCCCATGTAGAAAATGAGAGAAAGGGTGTTGATGTGGATGATGATGATGATGATGATATATATATATTTAAGCACTTCAAAACATCATCTCTACTATATATGATAATACAAATGCATTCCTCTCTCACCCTCCCCCAAACAGTAATTTCTCTCCAAATCTCTATCCTTAGCAAATTATTCTACTACTTTTCACTTCTCAGCTATCACTAAAAAGCAAATCAAATCTTTACCCTCTAAACCAAATGCAACAGGGACAAAATTCAACAAAATACATCCCAAATTCCTTAAACTATCAGCATCAAAAGTTGCAAAACAACTAAGACATATTTTTTACCTTTCACTGATCACAGGCATACTCCCACCCATTTTCAAGCACTCAGTCATTATATCACTACCGACGGTAGAATCTCCCTCTCAATATAAAGACTATTGACCAGTTTCCAACCTCTGCCCAATTAATAAAATGTTTGAAAAAGTAATTTATCAACAAATGTCTAAACTTTCAAACTGTACTATTTTCAGTATCAGATAGTATTTACTTTAACGTTAATGATGGCCTCATCACAGTAGCAATATTTATAGATATGATACATGGTTTTGAGACAGTAAATAGCCCATTACTTAATAAACTTCAAAAACTTAATTTTGGTGAAAATATCATAGAATGGCTCAAAAACTACTTGCTCAAGACCATTTCAAATACTTGCTAAAAGACTGTATTATTAGATACTGGTACACAAAGCATGGGGTCTGACAAGACTCATTTCCAGAACATTTACTATTCTCATTATTTCTGAATGATACCACTCACAGCTGACCCAATCTAAAACTAATTATGTATGCAGATGATATCCTTCTCCTAGAGGCTCACAACACCCACACATTATGTCAAGAAATGACACAACGTCAAATTACTAACCTTTGTCACTGGTTCCACAACAATAAACTCAAAACGAACAGTTCCAAAACAAACATCATGCTGTTCTTCACAGCAAAGAAACTTGCATTACTACCTTTCTTACACATAACAGAGTTAAAAGGAAATAGTATTCAAAATGTTAAAGAACAAAAATATTTGGGAGTGACACTCCATCCCCTAATGAACTTCAATATTCATACAGACAAAACTGCAACTAAAGTCTTACAGCAACTAAAACAAACATATAATCTTTCTCACCTTTCCTCTCCAGTTGCAAGAATGGCTATGACTAAAAATGTCCTAATACTAAATCTGAATATGCCCATCCTCTTATTATACTTCATTCTGAAAAAAAAAATAGAAAACAAAACACAAAAAAAGGTCACCTCTCTGAAAATTAAATACTGAGATTTGCTTTGCTTGCAGATACAAGAAGGCATCACTATAATTTATATTGAAAACCTTACTGGTCACTAATAACTAACAGAGCCACCTTTCTTCTAAATATACTTACCTTCAAAATTCCAAAATGTGGATACTGCTCACCACCAAACATCTATTCCAAGTTAAGGAAAAGAAAAAAAAATATTCCCTAAGGAGCACCCAATAAAGTGCACTTAGACTGACAAGACCAAAATATAAACAAGCCGTAGGAGAAAAAGTCCTGTCTAGGATAAAACCAGCTGCATGGAACCAACTACCTACTGATAAAAGAAACATAGATGTTCTTCAGATATTCAAGACAAAACTCAGACAGGACCTACACAGGCTAGGTCTGTAGCTTAAATTGCAAGTTATCTCTTTTATATGAATCTTTAGTCTTGAACAGCATATAATTTTTTTTGTAAATAATGTATAAATACTCTTTTACTAAGCAATGGTTCTTGTAACAGCCTTAGTCTTCTGTTGTAAATCTCTATAAACTTTGTGAAAAGGGTCAGTAGACCAGCCAACCCACAGGATCATCAAACTGGAAAATAAAATAAAAATAAAAACACATGTATGTTTGTGCATATGTGTGGTTGTATCTCTCTCTCTCTCTCTCTATATATATATATATATATATATATAGTATACACACACACACACACACACACACACACACACACACACACACACACACACACACACACACACACACACACACACACACACACACACATATATATACACACACACACACACACACACACACACACACACACACACACACACACACACACACACACATATATTTTTTGTATATATGGTTGCAGTCTGAAACAGTGAAAACTCGAATTATTGTTGTTTTCAGTGGAGTTTTTGCAAGCAGCCTTCATCCTTTTGTATGGGATCTTGGTGCAGTGAGGAGTAAGAAAATTTGTCCTTACTCTCTGTTGTGTGATCTCGGAGTTGGTAGATATAATTAGCACTGGATGTGTGGGATGCAGCCCCCTATATGGGGATTCTGGGGGGCTTGCTGCCCCTGCAAAAGAAATGAGTTTTAATTTTTGCTGTTTTTGATCATTTTAGATTCAGTTTTAACTCTGTTACATTCGATATTTTGAGTGTTCAATTTTTGATGATAATATTAAAAATGCAATTGGTCATGACTGTTGTAAAGAAACGAGTATTGCTGCCATCTCAAAATGATATTTGAAGTTCTTTTTTAATAAATTTTAATTTTTTGTATTTATTAAGCTTTGTAGTTAAGACAGTTTCATTCTAATGATACTGATTGTTTTTTTTGTACTAATAGGTTCACAATTTTTAATTCATTACTTATTGTTAAATTTCAACCTGTATTTTGAAATGTGTTTACATTATGTTGCACCATCATGTAACGTGTTATTAGTAATGTATTTGGGGATTTCCAGAACTTTCGTCAGCTTCAGTAATGGCTACATACAAAAAAGCAGCACACACAGCTGGGGGCAGGGTTGAAAAACATTTTTGAACTGTATTATATTAATTAGGTTTGCATTCATGCAAACTGCACTGCTTTAGGCCATACATATTAATATACAAAAGTAATAATGAATATATTATGACAATACCATACAAGTAGTGCCAATGATACAGATATACATAAAGAGCTGAACATTGCTGGGAATAATTTTTTGCACCGTAGATTAAACATTTGAAAATTGTTTGCAAGGCTAGCACCACCTACAGTATTGTGGCCTTTCTGAGATTGACTATCTCTGAGGTTGCCATACTACCATACCTTTTTAGAAGTAGTCAAACCAATAGATCAACTAGCCTCCCCCCACCACAGACACATACCACTCAACTATCCAGATTTTTGCCTGATAGTTTTGGTCTGTTCCTCAAAAAAACTGTGATTTTCTGGCACATCATTAAGGAGTCACTTCTCTAAATAATGATAGGCAATTGCGTTTCATACTTATATCCTTCAGAAAATGCAAAGCCTGTTATTCTATTAACTTTGTAAGTTTATAAGAGCAATAAGTAAAATCTGTCCCTATTTTTTGATATTTATCCACGCAGAATTTTTGGCTTTGTCCAGATTTCTTATACTAAGAGGTTGAGCGGTATGACACCATGGTACCCTTGATTGTACCAACTCAGGAATGTTCAGTACTCCCTGCATGAGTTTAATTAAAGTTTGAGCACAATTTCTTTCTTGCAACAATGCATACAACACAATCCTTTTGCCAGGATGGATACATTCCCAAATTTACAGCCATTGTTTTAAAATAGCTCCTTTCCCAAGACCCAGTCATACATTTCCTCAGAACAATACACTGGGCTGCTATAGAAAATGAGGTATGGAAGAAATGGGGAGGGGGTGTTGACATAAATTAAGTTTTGGTATTAAAGACAACATACTTTGGAAATATTGCATGGTCCTTAGGCAGAATATACACAAACATATGAGGTGAGTATGCAATTTTCTTTTTCTCCTATTTATTTTCATATCTCACAACCCCAGAGGAAATTCTCTACAGTCATGAGTAGCATCAGAGGTGAATGGCCCTGGCTGGTACAGCAACCTCTTAATTATGACACCATACTCAGTCCAATAAAATGATATAAAAGTGCATAACATTAACTATGCTACCATTGATTAATGAGGTAGTGCATTTAATTTGTTAGATTATCATAGGCAGAGCATCAATAAGTGCTCAGTACATAAAATAAGAGAGGTTTATGTATATGTATCATAATAAACTAGTAAAGGAGAAGGAACTGCACTATTTCAATAATGATTAATTTGGAAGCAAAAGCATTACCACTTACTAATACAATAGTTGTTCTCAGTATTTATTGCTGTAATACTTCAATGCAGATTAATTATATGGTATTTCGCAAGTAAAGCAGTTACTCATTCTTATCACACAATCAATAATAAGAATTAACATCAAGAATTACTTGCCAGAACTGAGTCATTCCATTACTATCTCCAAGATGTGTAACACTGCTTAATAGTGCTTTTGATTTCAATGATGAAATGACTAACATTCTGTTATTAAAATGAATGTAATTGTTTCCTAACACTTATGAGTCCATTTGTTGTCTTCATTTCTCTGTTTCTCCCTTTTCTTCTCTCCCTTTTATGTTATTTTTTTCTGCAGGTCCAGCATCTCTGGGGCAGCTCAGTCACAAGCCTCCTAGGTGTGGGAAAGATCTCCACCTCTCACCTGTCCACCCAGGGACATCCTCACAGTCCCTTATGTGTTCATCAACATGAGACAGCCTAGTAAGCCAGCACTGTGATCCTCTGGACAAGACTGAGGCTGCACTTGAGAGATCTGTGGAGAGTTGGGTGCACCCGAGTCAGTTTCTCCTCCCATGAACAAAAGACTCTCTGCCTCAGTTGATTCCATCCATTCATCAGGCCACCAGAAGCTCCTGCCCCTGGTCTATCAAGGGCCCCCTTATAGGTCCATTAGGGAACGGGGGATAATTGATGTTTTCTAGTCTTGGGTGGTAGCTGTCTCACAGATTTCCTCCTCCTGTGTCTGTCTGTCATCTGTATGTCTTGCCTCTCCCCGACACCAGCAACCATAGTGTTCCTGTCCCATCTGCCTTTTATGCTTATGTATTACAAATTCCTTGACTCTTCCTTCCACTTTTCTGTATTGCCTACCCCAACTTCTTACCCACCTTTCCTTATTAAAAAATGGAAAAATAGGGTTCAATTACCATCAAAACATAGTGCCCCTCCTCTCCCATCTTCTCTATGATAATCCTTTCAATGTGATTCCTTTTAAAGAAAGGCATACAATGGGTTAATTCTAGGTCACATATTTTAAGCTTTTTAACAGATTGTGTTTTCATTTTGACAAGTTTGCAAGCATTTTACTACTTTTTTACAAGTATGTTTAATTATGTGTATGTCCAGCTAACCAGATTTGCTGATTTTAGTCATGTGATTTCAGGAAAGTTAGTTCTGAAGAAGTCTTACAAGTTTAACTGAGACAAAAGTGCTGAAATGTTTATTAAACACTATGTTAGTTGAGCAAATGTGTTGATGAGCATGTTTTCTTTTAGTTCATCACTTGTCAAAGCCAGATCTTGATATGCTTGCAGATGATTCTGGTACTTTGTTGCTTTTCTTTGCTGTATTGTTTCTGGTAATTTAGTCACTTCTCTCATCTCTTCTGTTTACCTCTACTATCCTTCCCTGTCCTCTTAATCTTATCTTCTCACTTCTTCTCTCCTCTCCTCTTCCTTCCTGTTATCTGTTTTCTTCTGTTTACTTATTTATTCTATGTATTCTGTTTTCCTCTATTTCATTGTGAACTGTTACAATGTCTTCTTATTTCCTGTCATTTGCACACTTCTTACTTCTTATTTTCTCTCCTCTATCCCTGGTCCTTTAATCTTCTCTCTTGTCTGCTACTTTCATCACACCTGCTCCGACCCCCCCCCCTTCAATTCTCTTCCTTCTTCTCATTTCTTCCATTTCCTTTCATTTCTTCTCTTACTTGTACTCTGGATACAAAACACCTTTTTGAAATGTATAGTGTCCATAATCTTTGTCATGAATGGTATGTTGCCATCGTGCAGAGTGATGCCAAGGTTCAAACACATTGTTGGCTTTAATAATTAATTAAATAGCTGGTATCCTATAAGATGAGTCACCTGGAGGTGTGATAGCTGTCAAGCTTTCCTGATTTGTCAGGAATGGTATGAACCTCTTTTTCCATGACTTTTGCATTCTGGCAACAGCCTTTGCTGTTCTCATAGTGCCTTTTTTTAGGCAAAATGTGTCTTAGAGCACATTAAGTAGTTCTCGTTTATGTCAAGAGTCTTAAAAAAAAAAAGAAAAACACTTGAATACCAGACCCTCCTGCAATGTGAACTCATTCATGTATGTGTAATTACAGAGACAAAGCAATGAAAACAATCAAGCTTCTTCCTCTGATTATTGACAGTTGTGCCTGTGGAGGTATATCCGTATTTAGTATGACCCTGACCAGGCATATGCAGCAACTAGAGTGACCTTGGAGATTCCCTACAAAAAGAATACAAGGTGTAACAAACCTGCCTTATGCAGAGTGCCTTAAAGCCCTTTCCCTCTACTGAGGGACGATCTGTACTGGCTTACAAGGCATCCACAAACCCCACACTTATGAATCTCCTGCATATTTGTAAGTCAAACGTATCAGCAATACAAGATCTATGGACCTAAATGCTGTCTTTAATTTAAACAGAACATGCTGGAGACAGATATATATGTCCCAGAGACAGACCCTCCAATGGAACAGGCTTTCCATCCATGTGAAGCTGGGTTCAGCTATTACCCAGTTTAAGAGCAACCTAGACCAGTGGAAGGGGAATAGGAAAGTTATACTGGGCCTAGCACCTATGTCCCTTATGGACAGAAGTAGCTTATAAATTCATGGCCCTCAATGCTCCGCTTGGATACAGGACATCATTATTATTTCAGGAAAACTTGGCTAGGCTTAGAAAAGCTCCCTGGGTTGTTAGCCTCATAACAATAAATGAATATAAGACTCTATTTGTGAAGGATACCATCACCTCATAACTGATTCCTCAGGACTCTAAATGTGAACCCTTAGACATCCAAGTCAACCTAAAGAAGATTGATTATGATTTATATCTATAGAATACCTTCTAGTTCCCCTACTGACAATGATAGCTGCCTTACCATCTTAGCTGAAATCTTCATTAATAATAACAACTTTGCATTGGGGGAACTTCAGCTATCCTTCAATAAACTGTCTGACCAACACGACCAGTATTTAGCAAGCACAATGCTTGCAAAACATTATATAACCTTTTCCTCTTATAAAAACACTTAAGCACTCTACTAGCAGACCAAATGTCCTTGATCTTATCTGCACATGTATAGCTCCCTTCCTGCATACCTCCTTTTTCATCATCTTCCCTCATAAATCAGACCATAATTCAGTGATCTTTTCCTTTCAAACTGGTGGTACTTCCTCTGCAAACTTTCTGTTAGTGACCACGCTTCTCCATGATATAGTGCTCTCAGAGTGAGAATAATAAAATAATGATAATATGTGAGTGAAATACCCCTTATGGAAGGGTCTCTCGGTCTCTGGGGGCTTCCCCTCTGCAGAAAAAGCAATTTTTAGCCATGCTAAATAAAATACACTGTAATCCTTTTCTGATAGTCACCATTATTAAAGTTGTCACCTCTCTCTATGATTTCTACTCCCATTTAGTTATCTTGGTAAACAGTGTCTATCTTCACCAAGTATGTGGTGGTATACATGTATACAAAGGCTATCTAACAAGAGAATAAAATTGCTTACTCCTTATAAAAGATCCTATTCTACCCACCTTAAGAGCATACCTCAACAAACTGGCAACAAGACTAAGGGTGCCATTAGGAAGCCCAAAGCTGAGTAAGAACTTGAAATAGCCACTGAAACAAAAAACAGCTACAGGGCTTTATTTGACCATGTCAGGAAATTAAGAAATAACACCCAGAAAGGTTTAGAACTATTCCCAAAAATACTACCCACTCTGACTTCAGGAACATATCTAATATCTTGGATGAGAAATTTAGTGCAAAATTTCTCCACCCACAGTTAAAACTATTCATCAGGTTCCACACTCCCTGTGCCACAAATAATTAATATTGAACAAGTCATCTCAACCATTTCAAAAACTAACATCTCATCTGTGGGGTCTGATAACACACCAACCAAGTTGTTCAATTATCAGGCCAAATATGGTCTATTTGAACTCTTAATTAACCTCTTTAATCTAAGCTTCTCAACCTGGATAAATCCCCAAAGCCTAGAAAAAAGGCATTGAAATACTGTTACACAATAGTGGCCAAACCATGGACCCTGATACTATAGAGCCATTAACCTCACTATCCTTGTATGTAAAGTTATAAAACAAATTATCACTGACCTCATTAATATGGATTTTGAAAATCTGTTAACCCTCGACCCTCATCAGTTCAGCTTTGTCAAAGGTAGGTCCTGCTACCTTAACAACATTTGTTTCTTTGAAAACTAGTAATCAATGTGGTAGATAGTGGTTATGCAATACGTATGGCATATTTGGACCTGACCATAGCTTTTGATACTATTTCTTATGTAGCTATTATGGACATACTTGTGAATCTGATTATAAACCCATATATTGTGTGGGGACTAGTATAGTTTATTTTGGTAAACAAATCAGTTCCACATCTTACTAGATAGATAAAATAACCCTCCAATTAGAATCTGTCATAAGGGACAGAAAACGTTTGCTGATACTTCTTTTCTTTTCATCATCTTGTCTCCCTAGTAATTTCACTTATCAGACCTATTAATGAATAAACTGCCCCCTTTTGGCATAAATTTGTTGAAAACATACCACTCAAGATGGGAGACCTCAGAGATTTCTAACTAAAAATGATCAATTACCTCAAGGCCCTAAGTTATCCAGACAGGGTGAAAACCCTCTACCTGCACATAGTTTCCTACAGACTCCTTTGTGGTGATTTGCGTCCGTCCTTTTGAGCCATTAAGACCCAGTCCTCTTTGACTTCTTATTCTTTTGCAGAACAAATGGTTTCTTAAATACCAAGTAATAGGAAGTCAGTGTTCATCAACAGATAAACAAGACTCAGTGGTGTATTAACGTCTCTTCCCAGCATATTCTTATTTCATGAACAAGCTTCCATTGTATATCAAGCAGAGTAACTTCCTTGTCAACTTCAGGGTAAATGTTTGTAATTGGAAAGAACAGCTTCATATTCTCTCCCAGTCTATCTTTTTGTATGGTCGCCAAGGAAGAGTTGAGGCAGGATTATCTTTCTGACCCTATTTTGTAAGACTTGAATAGATAGTCAAAGAGGCTTCAGATACTCAAAGACAGAGAGAATCCATATACCTGGACAAAGGATTGCTGCAGAAAAAAATGGACCCTGATAAAGGGCTACAGGAAGAAGTAATACAGCAGTTGGTAGTACCAAGCGTCCACTGACTGGCACTTTTAGTCATAGCCCATTGTATTGCTTTTGCAAACTATATGGGCGTAAAGTGTATCAAAAAAGGCTTACATAGAATTTTACTGCCCTGTGATTGTAAAATAAGTAATAATTTACTGCAGGATCTGAGGGCAGTTCCAGAATGTTGGCAAGGCTGAAGACAAAGCCAAGGCTACTTTGATGTCTTTGCCTGTTATTCAAGAACCAGTTCAGAGGGTAGCTGTGGATATTATAGAACCTCAGAGTACTCCCAAGTTCCAGAGGTCATAAATGTATAATCCTGGTAGTGGTAGACTATGCAACTAGGACTACAGAAGTAGTGGCTCTGTCTTCCATTGAATCAGAGAAGGTAGCAAATGTTTTGGTAGACATTTTGAGCAGGGTAGATTTCCCTAGGGAAGTACTAACAGACAGAGGTGCCAACTTTATGTCAGACTTGTTTGGCATGCTTGTGGAAATATTATATGGTAAAGCAATGAAACAAGTGGTCTGGTGGAGAAGATTAACTTTATGTAGAAGACTATGTTGAGAGTATCTGCAGTCCTGCTGAGAAGATCTCAATCTTCTTTTTGCATGCAGTAAGATCTTTCAGGAATCCCCATTTTTTTTTTTTCATTCTGTGAGCTACTGTATGATCACAATGTAAGGAGGCCCCCAGAGCCAGTTCATGGTCAAATGAGGCCCTAGGCACTGTAATGGATCGTGATTACAAATATTTGGAATTAATTTAAAACTTTTATTTTAAATTTTGTAGCACAAACACTGGTAGCTATTTTCTAAACAAAGCAATACAGTCTCACGATAAAAATGGACTTAGCACAAGCATCAGCAAACTGCTCTGTCATTGATAATCACATTCATTGAAACAGCATTGAAACCCACATTTATAGAAAATCCACCTGGCCTTTGGCCAATTAAAATCACCTTTGGGCTATTTTCAAACTATGGGCCCCCTGCACACATTTTAAGGCCATCCATAAATGCATGAGTTCTTTGATTCATCTTCCTGGTTGTATTAAAATTATACTCCTTGTTTAATAGAGCACCACTTGTTAGACTGTGTTTACAATTTGCAGTTCTGAACATTTTTTCAGTAAGCAGTGAAAGAAAACCTATGAACCAATAATGGCAAAACTACCTTTCAGAACATTTCAATCACATAAAAGCCCACTCAAACTGCTGTCATTTTATCTTTGCAGAAGTAAAAGTCATATGAATAATTTCACATTTTAGAGAACTGTTTCCACATTTAAGAGAATTGTAACTAATGAAGAGGTTGCTGCTGGCAAACAGCTTTGCATTTCAGTGTTTCATCTATAAATACAGTGTCTACTGCTCTTGAAGAATAAACTGCTTATGTTACACTAAAAAAAATGGCGTGTTGGTGATATGTAATGGCAAAACAACAGGTTCATAGTTACCAAGCATATCATTCAAAGGAGGACACACTCAAGAGAGCAGCAGCCCCACAGTAATGCCAGCAATCAGTTCAGCTGGTGTGGGAAGAGAACCCACAACCTTCCACACCAAAGGCAGAGCCAGTTCATGGTCAAATGAGGCCCTAGGCACCACAGACACTGAATAATGTAGCTATGAAATTCTGTGACTGACACTGGTAGACTGTAATCCTTAGTAAATTAAAAAAAAACAAAAAAAATAAATAAAATTTTCTTTCTAAAGATGACGTTAGAACAATGTCCTAACAATGAGGTTTTTGGGGCTTACTGTACTTTACAGATGTCTCCCACAAGTTCCTAAAGCCTTGCTGAGTTCATGGAAGCCTAACGCTAGGGCTTGTTTTATTTATAGAGATTTTTTTATAGCAGAGCCAGGTCCCCCTAGCCAATGCTGGCTCTAGGCAGCTGTCTAGGTCTTCTCCTGCTGGATCAGACCCCTGAATTTAATTCATGATGAGTGGGACAGTGACTGTAATTCCCACAAGGAATGTGTTGTGGAGTATGTTCTAAACCTCAGGACCAGGTTTATGCATCTTATGGTGCTGGCACAGGAGCACCTGGAACAGGCACAGCTACAGCAAAAGCTCTGGTATGAGAGTACAGCCAGAGAGTATTCTGTAGGGCAACAGTTGGTGATACTTATTATTGGGAGACACAGCAAGCTGCAAACAGACTAGGAAGGCCCTTTTACCATTGCAAAAAAAGCTTAGTGAAGTCAGCTACCTAATAAAGTTACCAAACAGGAGGCAAAAACACACACCCTACCATGTTAACCTGATAAAGTCCTATCATGACAGAAATGCCCTGGTACTCAGTATCTGTAGTGAGTTGCAGGAAGAACCATTGGGGGTACTTTTATTAGCATTGTGCTTGAGCAATTTGTAACTCACGCAGCAAGATCCACGTAGGCAAGCAGTCTCCCAGCTGTTACATTATTTCTTTAACAAGTCCTAAGAAACTTTCGCCCCCAGCGCTTCAACCCTCAGGATATGATGCAGTCTGGCATCTTTTTTCTAATGGCTGTTTAACTGAATCACTTCTTAGCAGTCTTGCCTAGATATGACTGAGTTCTACTCATAACTTACAGGTTGATTATTTACTGTTTGTCTTTATGAGCCATTTTTTTAAAATCTGTGCTACCACATTGTCTAGCTAGACTACTGTTAAAGTGCCAGACTTGTATATAAGCATATAGATAGGTTATTTTGTATATTTTAACCTAAAGCATGCCTAGTTACATTATATTCTAGATGTTTTTTTATTGCTGACAATTTAATACTGCCTAACTGCAATTCTAAAAGCTACTCAATGATTTCCATGGTTATTTAGACATGGATATTTATATATGTTTTTTAGTTTATGACTAACTGCTACTCTGAAGTCTTTTTGCATACAGTGTATTTAACTATGTCAGAGTAAAACTGCTGTTGCTTTAATTTTACTTGGGTATCCACAGAGCAGTTTTCTTAAGCTTTTCCTTTCTGCTTCCTTTAAGTGTGCAAACCTCCTGCCAGTGCATGCCCCCAGCTTCAGTGTCCTGCTATCTACCTGAGGCCCAGAGATAACTCTGACTTCTGTAAAGTGTCTGATACCTACTCCTGAGATTGGAAAGAGTCTTGTCTTCCCTATGTTGTACTGCCTTGAGAAGCAGGAATAGTTATTTGGAAGTATGTACAAAATACTCCTACCGTCTTAACTGCAATAAACTTCTGTCTTATTTTGTTTAAGTGAGTGCTCCCTGCAGGACTATCAGCAGCCATAGTCTCTTATTATATTACATCCTGCCTGCCAGAGTTAACCCCCCCCCATATTGTCTCTTATAGTCACATTCCCTATACCCTCCTTTAGCTTGTAAATTATATTTTATTCTTATCACCTCTGCCATCCCCTAGCCTCTCTAAAACCCCTTTGGGTAGACTCTACTTACATTACCTGGAATGACCATTAGAGGGCAGTAGTACTACCTATTTACCCATCACTTACCTTGCGCCTATATTTCAGCCTTTAAACCTTATTTTTGTCTCCCTCTTACCTCAGTTACTCCTGAACCTATTTCTTTGCCTCTGAATCGACCCTTGGTCAGCTCTCCTTTCACTCTGCTATTTTAGTCTCTGACCTCCTAGATACCTTACTTTGGACTTACCTCCCAAATCACTGATTATTTTCCCTAAAAAACCTGTCTTCTTGTCTGAACCTGCTCCGTTCGCCCTGCGGGCTCTCTCCGCTCCCCTACCCTACCCCCAAATCCCATCGTCCCAGTGGTCATACACTTATACATCCTAAACCACACCCTCTCTCTCATCTAACCAATCAATTGCTCCAACCACTTACTCCACTTAGCTACACCCTCCTCTTCTAACTCTCTCAAGTATCTCTACTTAAAGTGCTTTTTCATACCTTATAGCACTACTCCTCCCTCTCCTTAAGTCTCTGCTACACTTACTAGTTCTTTATTATCTTTATTATCTTATCCCAGTCTACCGCCATTGTATTTGTATAGGTATTCATAACAAAATGCGAACTACAATGAAAGTTATCCTAACCAACTTAATACTCTTAACCACATTTTTACCTGCCCTCACCTCTGCCTATCTCCTAACCTGTTTTGAAAAATCTGATTATGTCCATCATAACTACTCTCCAAAACAAATAACCATTCATGATATCTCCCACTCCCATATTCACATTAGCATCATCTCCACTCCCTGCTATCTGCTAGCTCAATTCCAATGACGCACACACATTAAGTACAATACTTACACATTAAGTACAATAACCTCTTAGTAAGAAAAGGGAAACTTCAAACTAACTATTCATACAACCCAGTATTTAAGCTAAAGAACCCCACCTTACAGGATGGGGACATCCACCCTAATCCTGGCCCAACCAATGCCTCTACAGTAAATATTCAATGCACCACACCCTCAAACCTTCCAACCCAGACCAAACTCTCCAACTCTTTGCTAACAGGACATCTCAATATCTGCAGTATTAACAACAAAATTGCCCATTTCCATGCCCTCCTTGATATTCACTCCTTTGACATCTTCTGCCTTACAGAAACATGGTTAAAACCTGGAACTAAGGATAATGAAATTATCCCCCCAGGCTATAACATATTGAGACAAGACCGCTTAAACGTAAGGGTGGGGGAGTAGCAGTCCTATATAAAAATGGCCTACAGATCTCCTCTATAACTTATAACTCACCTCTGGACAGTAAGGCTGAAGTCCTCATCTCCAGACTTCAAATCAACCCTAACAAATCCCTTTACGTCATTTGTATCTACCCCCCGGCAATAACAACATTATAATAGAAGATATTCTTAGCTGGGTGTCCTCAACTTACCCACAAGAAACAATAATACTAGGTGACTTTAACACTGACTGGAATACTGTCAATACTAATAATCCTTCCTCACATATTAATCTTTATGGCTTTATTCAAACTATCACCTTAACAACCAGAATTAACAAACCATCCAAAAAAGAGAGCACCTTAGACTGGATACTCATTAATAAATATCCACAAACTTACAATGTAGGAACATTACCAGATGATCTAAGTGATCATACTCTAACTTACATTATAAGACAAAAGAATGACATTTCTAACACCCCTACTTATAGGATCTCACGAACCAACAAACACTTTAACCCTGTACTATTCCAAAACGAACTCTAAAAATTCTCCCACTAGATGAGGCTGTTAAATATTATAAATCTAAATTTCTAGCAATCCTCGATGAGCACGCACCTAAACGATCTATTAGAATGAAATCCAAACCAGCCCTCTGGCTTTCAAAAGAAACCAGACAGAAAATTCTACTTAGGAACAAATCATGGGCTAAGTAGAGAGGTAACAGAACTTCCCCTGAACAACAAACTTTCAGACAGTTAAGAAATATAACAAAAAAAGCCATACTCACTGACAAAATTAAATACTATTGGTAAACTACAGCAAACACACCAAAAGAATCCACAGAAATTTTGGACTAGCTTAAATAGACTCCTTCACCCTGGCCACTCTAGCACACTATCCCCTCAAGATGCTGATCATAATACCCCACATCAAACCGCCAACAACTTCAACACCTACTTCACAGAGACCATACAATCTCTAGTTAGTCAGCTTTCCACTGACAACACAAGGCTCCCAACCTCTTTACCTGGATCTTTACCAGCATTCCAATTTCAACCTATCTCAACCACTCTCATCTACAAAAATCATACTAAAAAGCCTTGTACTCCTTCAGCTGACCAGTTACCTTCTGAATATTTGCAAAAAGCAGCCAAAGTTATTGCCTTTCCTATATCCATCCTAATTAACAGAACCATTAAAGAGGGAATCATCCCAGACATCTAGAAAATCTCCCACATCATCCCCCTACATAAAGGTGGTAAATCTAACGATTACTCTAACTACAGGCCGGTAGCTGTACTATCACCCTTAGCAAAAGTCATGAAAAATGCATTCACCACCAGCTATTAGACCACTTAACTAAACACAACATACTGGCTAAGTGCCAGCATGGCTTTAGGCCATTTCATAGTACTACCACCGATCTCCTATCTTTCACCGACTCCATTAATAAGAACCGTAATAACAACATCCTCTCTTCTGCTCTCTTCATCGACCTTTCAAAGGCTTTATGGTAAACCACACCCTGCTTATAAATACTCTTGGATCTTTTTCTCTGGATACCCAAGCTATACTATGGTTTAAGTCCTACCTCAACAATAGGCAACAGACAGTTCTCTGGGAGAACATACTATCATCCCACCTGCGAGTCACCCTTGGAGTCCCTCAGGGCTCCATTTTAGGACCTCTTCTCTTTTCACTATTCATCAACGACCTTCACATAGCAGTCCCTCAAGCCACCTGTATGCAATATGCCGATGATTCCACACTTATATGTTCTGCCAACTCCATTTCTGAACTACATTCACTAACTCAAAAAGTATTCAACTAAGTAGAAGTTTGGTTCTTGAAACGCTGCCTCCTTTTGAACGCCAAAAAAACTAAGCTCCTACTCTTTACACCTATCTGTAGGTCCTCTCCTATAGACTTCTCAGTCAAATCCAACAATGGCACCCTTATCACCCCCGACTCTTCCACCAAACTATTAGGAGTCACAATCGACAACAACCTTAACTTCGGTAACCATATAAATAACACCATACAAACAGTAAACAGAAAAATGGGCTCCTTATATACAATCAAACCTTTCTTAACTCCAACAGCTAGAACCACTATTGCCCACTCTCATTTAATCTCAACTCTTCTTTACGCCTCACCTATTTACACTAATCTAAAAAAAATAATCTTCTCAAACTAGCAAGCTCCTACAACAATATTGCCAGATTTGCCACTGGTAATGCATTTTGAACTCACCACTGTCAGAATCTAAAGCAGCTAGATTGGCTTGAACTTCATAACATTCTGATTTTTTCCCAACTTACCATTGCCCATAAGATCTTTTACCAACCAGAAAATACTCCTATACTCGCTAACCTCATTAACCCCTATAATAATCTTAGTTCCCTACACTCTTATAGCAAATTGCTTGCTAGCATAAGCAAGTCCAATAGCTTGGCAGGTGACACCCTTTTCTCCAATACTGCTGGAAAAAACGGGAACCTTCTACCAATAGATCTAACTCTACTACCTTCACTGTCACTCTTTAAGCAAATACTCAAAAGACGCCTAAAAACTCACTGGTTATGTCCTTGCAGTAACCCTGACTAATCTTCAACCTTTCCCCTACTTCTATCTTCACACTGCCTCTGGATACAAAATTTCACCCTGCATACCCCTCTGTATGCAGTAACTGTTACTAGTAAGATTAATATAACTTCCAGTATTTATTTAATCTATCAATGAACTGTAAAGTACCTCGTATATCATGTTGTAAGATGACTTATATTATCCTATATACTCATCCTTCTTAGTATTAGTACTTCTTCTAGACTCCTTTTTTGTATTCTAATTTCCTCCTACTGTATTTGTTTTACATCTGTATATGATATTTTTGCTATGTTTGGAGTTTTTCTCCCTGGTCCTCTACTGAAAATGGAAATATATCCAGTTAGACTAACCCGGTTAACAAATGTAAAATAAATAAATAAAAAATAAATACTACAGGCAGACCTCCTCGGTGATGCTCAGTATGACAACCATGTAGACCCATTCTTATTTTGGGTGTAAGAAAGCTGGGTGGATGAGTTGGCCATCTCCATACAACTAATCCCAAGCTAGGTCCAAAAAATCAGAGCAGTAATGCAGGAATTTGGGGATGTGTTTATTGGTAGAGCAGAATGGAGCCATCTTGTAGAGCTCTATGTTATAGGATCAATCCCAGCAAAATGTAACAGAAGATCAAGCTGTGTTTTCTGTTCCAAGGAAAAATAAAAAAAATATATATAGTAATAATAATAATAATAATAATAATAATAATAATAATAATCATGGCTAATAAATAAAACAGTCATTGTTCAATAATCCTTAACATACATCTTTTTGAAAATTGCATATAATGTATTACATCAGTGCCGATAAAATGACATGTTACAAATAATGTAGTAGAAAAAAATTATGGAGTTGGAAAGACTGAAGTATTAAGAAATGCTTCTAGAATTGCTCTTCTTTTCAGTTTCTTATTATTAGTTATTTAGAGATTACCTCTGTCTGGTGTGAAAAGCAGCACTTCATCCAGTGTGTGTGTGTGTGGGGGGGGGGGGGGGTGGACACCTATCTATTAACAGTAAGTATCAGTAATAGAAAAGAAATAGAAAAAAAATAATGGATTCATTGTGCTGTGCCTTCCCAGTTTTAGAATAACCTTCCACTTGCAATCAAAACAAGTCAGTTCTTCTTTTAGTAATAATGTTGGTAAATATAAATGAAAAAGAAGAATGTATTGCCATGGAGTAAACAGTTGTCAAGCATATTAAAAGTTACGAGGTCATTAAGTTTGACAAACCATCTTGTGGACCTGTCTGTTGCCTCAAAACTAAAGATGCAATTTCTTTATGTTTACATTTTCCTTCTGGTACTAATGATGTCTTTTATTTGTTGTCATCTAGTCATGATTTGTCAGTCAGTTTTTTCTTATTTAGGCTGTCTGAAAAGCAATCTGTTTAAATTTTCTTGTTTTCAAGGTTACTTCAGGCTAGATAAATTGAAAGTGCATGTGTTTGTCTATATAGGTGTGTGTGTGTGTGTGTGTGTGTGTGTGTGTGTGTGTGTGTGTGTGTGTGTGTGTGTGTGTGTGTCACATACCCATACATATATATATATATATATATATGTGTGTGTGTGTGTGTGTGTGTGTGTGTCTTATATATATATATATATATATATATATATATATATATATATATATATGCACACATATATATATATATATATATATATATATATATATATATACACACACATATATATATATATAGGTTCATAGTTTCATAGGTTCATACTAGGCTATCTGCCCTAGGGCATTTATAAGCCTAGCCAGAGTGTGTTTGGCTTTCGCCACCCATTTTAAATTAATTTTGCTATGCCCTTTTTCGAGGTTAGTATACTGTGCCTCTGTCTAACAGTGACACAGAAGTGATACCTGGGGTAAACCTATGATCTCCCATCCCCTCATCAAGATTCCTCTTGAAGAGAGTCAGTGAGGGACTCTGCCTAACCTGGACTGGGATTTTATTCCAGAGTGCAGGGAGCCTCTGGGTTATGAATCTGTCCCTCCAGCATGTCCTATTTATTTCAGTGCTGAGGTTCAAGTCTCTCGAGCGCGTGGTTTGATGGGATTTGGATTTTCTGAGGTGCAGCATGTCCATTAATTCCGGTTTGGACATTGCTTTATACGTCAGGCACAGATCGCCTCTGAGCAGGCGGTATGCCACTGAGTAGAGCTGGAGTTTCTTTAACCGGGCAGCATATGGCATCTGTTTGAGCCCTTTGATCCTCTTGGTGAGGTACTTTTGGGGTCTTTCCAGTTGCTGCAGGTGTCTGGTAAGGTACATCCCAAAAGGGGCATTGTACTCAATTATGGGCCTGATGAGGGATGAGTAAAGAGGCACAATGACCTTCTCTGATCTAGATGTGAATCCCTTCATGATTAGGTGGGCTATATAAAATGTTTTTCTAACCACTTTGGCCACGTGGTTGTCAAATGAGAGATTGCTATCAACTTGGGTCCCCAGGTCCCTAATTACTTCTTCTGTACTTAATGGATTACCACCTATGTGGTAATTTGTGGGCACTTTGTTTTTGCCAAAGGGATGACTATACACTTTTGGCGTTTAGCTTGAGGCCATGGCTCTGGCACCAGTTGTCTGTTTCTATGAGGCCCTTTTGGAGGATGCTTGTGTCGGCTGGAGAGTCGATTATGGCGCCCAGTTTGCAGTCATCTGCGAACTTGGTCAGCCACAGTCCTTCCGTGTTGGCCTGTACCTCCGAGAAATATATACCGAGCAAGAGAGGTCCCAGGACTGAGCCTTGTGGGACGCCACTTGTAACTGGTTTGGAGTCTGACATGGCTCAAGCAATTCTAACCATGTGGGTTTTATCCTTGAGCCAGTTTGCAACCCATCTAGTGACATAGGGGTTTATATTTAAGCTGGTGAGCTTATCTATAATGCCCGAGTGGGGTATTGTATCAAAGGCTTTTGCGAGGTCCAGGTAGGCTGTATATATATATATATATATATATATATATATATATATATATATATATATATATATTATAGTGCAATGTTTGTATGTGTGTGTGTGTGTGTGTGTGTGTGTGTGTGTGTGTGTGTGTGTGTGTGTGTGTGTGTGTGTGTGTGTGTGTGTGTGTGTGTGTGTGTGTGTGTGTGTGTGTGTGTGTGTGTGTGTGTGTAGGCATGCATGATACCACACAATATTCCTGATTTCTTTTTCATTCTTCGCTCATGAAAGTTTTTTGATTTTTCTGATAAATCTCTGAGGATTATAGTAAGGCAGTAATGTTAGACATTGCAGTTTCATATTCCTTATTGTCTAGATATGTGTGTTGATGGAAAACCTATTTACCTATTAATTTTTTTAATGTATTAGAGTAATATTTAAAAAAAAAAATCCTTATTTTGGGTCTTTGTCTCTCCATTATTTTGGGTTTGGCCAGTACTATTGAGCAAATAATTTGAGAGGTATGGTGTGTGTGTGTGTGTGTGTGTGTCTGTGTGTGTGTGTGTGTGTGTGGACACACACGCAATTGCATACTGTGCCTTATGGAAGATGGAAGACAAATTTAAGACAGTATCAGCAACAAAGCTTTAAACATTCTGGTGTGGTGTTTTTGCATCACAGTGTGGTTGATATTGCAAATTGAATGATGCTGTTCTTCCAATTTTCTTAACTTTTTTGTAGCTACTGAGAAAGACATCCACAGTTACTAAAATAAAGTGCCTCTGCTAATAAAAAGAAAAGGAATTTAGCAGAACTTGGTGACTGTTAAATTTTTGTAGTGAATAAAATACTGTGCCAAGTATATTACTTTCCTGTAGCGAAAATTGCCATTTGTTAAGCCCATATAGAAAATTTCAATTCAGTAGTGAGCTGGCACAAAATTTGGTCAGAGTACTGTAGAATTATTATGGCAACAAGGTTCTATGAAATAAAATTTAAAATTAAACTCATTAGTCTATTTCATTTAAATAGGCTTCAGACCGACTGTATTACTTTATTATTTTATCTTTGATAAAAGGATGACTGTTCTGAATGGGGTCCTTCTTTTGTCGAAGCTTAGAAATAATTTAGAACAGCTTGCTTACAGAGATGTCATCACCCACTCAAAGTTTTGACTTGGTACACTGGGGATAAGTGCGACCCCCCCCCAGGCAATTTACATAGTTAATAAAACAAAGTTTGCTAATATTTTGCTTGTGTATTTCGGTATCTTTTTTCTTGTTCACATCTTGAATACAAAAAAAAAAAAAAAAAAAACAGAAGAGCACTATTATGAGCCAAGATGCTCAGAGGGATATGGATACGTCTATGCATCGTTAATTAGATTCATTTTGTAGTCCTGGGTTTGATTCTCTTTTTGAGCTTTTAATGATCTGCTTCTGTAGTCCAGGTTGCCAAGTGTGATTCCTTTCATTTCCATTTGTCTACTGTGTGACACTTAGGAAGTCAATTAATCACATAGTGCTCCTAGCTTGCCCCTGAAAAGAGATACGGAAGAGTACAGAAAGATGTGGTAATAATTGCTGATTCAGAGACCCCCCCCATCACTGTGCTGCAACATAAAGATGTGCAGCACTGCCATGGGCTGCCGCTGGAGGCATGATAAATGCTAATGAGGCAGTCCGTGGTAGAGGCCTTAACTATGTGCACTCATCGGTACTTCCTGTGGTCAGGTATTTCTGCAGCCAAGCAATTTAGAGAGTCTCTCGGCTGCTCCTGGGCCACTCGTTATAATGAACATGGCCAAAAGGATAACCCTACAGATGCAGGTCGGGGGAACACTAGGCTCCAGGAACAGCCTCTTGTGCAGTAACAGAACTTACACATAACAGGGTAGGAGGAACACTAGACACCAGGAATACTCTATATAGCATGCCTTAAAGGCATGTAGTTTAAAAAAATATATATCTAAAATGTAGTTTGAGGAACCATAAACACCAGTGATACTTTTAAGTAGTGTGCCTTAAAGGCACTAAAAGGGGATTCCAATCTTATACTCTCTCACCAGGAATATCATGTATTAAAAAAAAATATATATATATATATATATATATATATATATATATATATATATATATATATATATATATATAAAAGTTAACAAAAAAATGAATACAAATGAAAAAGGCAACTGCAAAGGGGATGTAAAAGGATTTATTTGATCTTTGCATGCTTGCAAATATAAACCAGGGTACTAAATTACTGCATTAACTGCAAATTTAGTACAGCAGGGTTTTTTCCACATATTTTGAGGATTTTGGGTATTTTTTCCTTGCCTGCAACAGTTAGTGATGTACAAGGGTAAAGAGACATGGAACAGTAGGCATACCTTTCAACGTCATAGTACAAGACAGGACAAAATTGGGGACTGATCTTAATTTTGCCTCCTACAACCTTAAAAAGTTGCTAGTCTAACAGCTTTTGCACTACTATGGATTTACTGAAAGATATGAAGTGTGAAACTATGTCTCATATTAATGACTGACTGAAATCATCTGTGATTTACATGGGCAGGAATAAAGAAGACATCAGGGACATTTAGACAACACAGGGACAGGTATAGGGTACATGTGTGGGTGTGTGTACATGTGCAAATATGTGTGTAAATATGTGGGTGTCTGTGCTAACACAATACAATTGCTGCCACGGATAACTGCAACAGGAAGTGCTGATATGATTTAGTCTTTCAGTCTTTCTTTTTTGTTTTTTTCCCAGTGCAGTTTCTGTCTCCCTAACAGGACCCAACCTAAATACAATAAATCGTTTTTTTTTTTTTTGCATTTAATATATCACGGCAGTTCTCATTTGAAAAGCAGCAAAATTCCAGGCTTATGTTACGTAGTGTAAGTTGTAGTTCTAACAATTGTATGCACAATCGCTGCCTTAAATAAGTGTCAGATTTAAGACAGCAGTCATATGCCTTGTTACTAGCAGGACCATGAGAGCATGAATAGGGTGGTAATGTTATCTAAAACTGACTTAAAGAATGAATGAATTCATGTTTTTGAGCACCAAACAACACCCTGGTGGTGACAATATGGTGTGTGTGTGTGTGTGTGTGTGTGTGTGTGTGTGTGTGTGTGTGTGTGTGTGTGTGTGTGTGTGTGTGTGTGTGTGTGTGAGAGATTGTCTACTAATTCTAAGTTACACTAATTGTTTTTGTTAATAATCTGTATGGCTTATTGAATGAAGTTGTAGCATGACTAAGGCAACACAAACCAGTTTAGGGTTAGTGACCCTCATTTTTCACAAAACAAGTGGATCAGGCAGTTTATACTAAACAGCACTATATTTCTCAATAGAGACCTAAATGAAGTGAGAAACAGAGCGGTACAGCCACACTATGGTTAGGACTGCTGCCAAACAGTGCTTGGTTACACAGTTCATTTCTCAGCTGGGGTGGCTTCTTTGCTGAGTCTGAATGCCCGCTCTGTGTTTGCATGGGTTTGCACTGAGGACTTCTGTTTCCTCCCACTTCCCAAAGTCATACAGTAGGTAAATTGAGATTCCTCCAAACTGACCCTAGATATGTGTGTTGTGTGACAGTGAGCATGTGTCCTGAGATCAGTTAGTGCCACATTCAGAATTAGTTCTTATGCTTTATGCCCAGAGAATACCAGCATACACTTCAACACCCCAGTAACCCTTAAATGAATTAAATAGGTAATTAGAAAATTAATGATCTAGGGAAGGTGATACGGCAAAGCTGGGATACACTACAATTACATTTATAGCTAGTGTATGAGTACTAAACAATATGAAAACTTTTGTGATTGTCATTTGTGTCAGTGTTTAGGAAATAAGCCATTATTTCCAAATGGTTTAGAAATTTTCATAGAGATGCCAATTAAGGACTTTGCTGAAGTTTGTGGAGAGAACTACACACCAACATGTTAAACAGCTTTGCTGTTTGTTATAGATCTTTCAGAGTCTTACTGTAAGTAACAATGGTGACACCAGTCAGTCTGCCTACCTGCCAACATACATCTGAATGCAGTACTCACCTGACAGTGCATTAGCTATCATCTATATCTCTCCACACCCACTGGATTCATCTGAGTTACCTCCATGACCTTTTGTAACCTGTGATGGACATGGGAAGTACTTAGTCTGAACAGGAAGGAGCAGATAGCCATTGCATATATCACTGTTTGTGTACAGAATTACACTCTCAATTGAATTTAAACTTCTAATTTCATAACTTTTGCTTGTCTTCAGGACCACCTTTCTTGTTGAAGGTTGCTATTTTTCTGATTGTTAGTGTCCTTAAAATACTGTTTTCCTTTCCACCTTATCTCTGTATTTCACTTATATTTGCATAACAAGATACAATGCTTTCTTCTCCCTGTCACCTACTAACACATTCTGTCTCTGTGATGGGTAGAGTATGCTGTACATGGTACTGGATGCATTTTCTGAGGCAGTCTGGTATCAATATCCTTATATACAATAACAATGACCCTATAGGGCCATCAGAACTGAATGGTGTCACACCTCTGCAAGGGATAATTTAGCCACACAACAGCATTAACAGCTCCCGTCATCTGCTGAGTCTGACATCTAATTATCTTCCTAGCTATACCTCCTACCTTGGACGTAGCATATGAACAGTTGCCAGTTATTCCCCTCTTACTGTATGTAGGATATGAACAGTAGAGAGCTATCCCCCCACTACAGCATGTAGATAACTGAAACCTAAGCGCTATTAAGCTCCATGATACAAACTGTCTCAAGTGCTTGCTACACTTGTAGCAATCACTTTGCTAGAGCTTAAAAGTAAAAAGGATTCTTTCTTTCTTTTTTTTAATTGCTCCACAGCTAAGGAGGGGTAGAGAGGGAAGCAGAAACAGGACATGGTTGGCTGTGTGGTTCCTGTATTTGTGGAGCACCAGTCACCAGACTGCCAGATCAGGAACCTTTTCTTTTTTGATCCTCTGAGGTAGGGTACAATATCGAGGAATGGCCCCAGACACTAAATAAGTTAGCTATGCCTCTTCTGAACAGTTCCTAGATATTCCTTCTGCTACAGTATATAGGACATAAACAGTCTTGTGCTATCTCCACGTTACAGCATATAAGATATGAACAGCCCCCACCTGTCCCAACAGTTACTGCATGTAGGATAGGAACAGTCCCCAGTTGTTGCCCTGCTACACCATGTAAGGTATGAACAGACCCCAGCTATCCCTCTGCTGCAACATGTAGGATATGATGATACCCCAGCTATCAATTGCTAGCACATGTAGGACATGAACAGTCCCCAGGTATCCTCTGTGTCACTGCATGAAAGATATGAACAGTACCCAGCTATCCCCTGTGTCACTGCACAGTACCCAGCTACCCCCCCCTCTGCAACTGCATATAGGATACGAACAGTCCCCAGCTATTCCTGTTCCAGCATGTTGGATCTGAACAGTCTTCAGCTATCCCCTGTTAATGCATTGTGAATATGGACAGTCACCAACTATCTCCGTGCTACAATAGGTAGGATATGAACAGTTCCCTGCTATCCCCCTGTTACAGAATATAGGATAAGAACAGTCTCCAACTATCCCTCAGTTACTGCATGGAGGAAATGAATAGTCCCTTGCTATCCTCCCTGCTTCAACATGTAGGATGTGACAGTCCCCAGCTGTAACCCCACTACTGCAAGTAAGATAAGAGCAGTTTCCAGCTATCTCTCTACTGCTACATGTAGGACATGAACCATCTCTATATATCTCTCTTACTGCATGTAGGATATTAACATTCTCCAGCTATCTCCTTGTCACTGCATAGAGGAAACAAGCAGTTCCCAGCTACTCCCCTGTTACTGCATGTAGGATATGAATTGTCCCCTAGCTGTCCCACTACTGCTGTATGTAGTATATGACTAATCCAGAGATACTTCCATGGTACAACATGTAGGATATGACAGTCCCCAGCTATCATCCTGTAATGCATGAATGATATAAACAGCTTACAGCTGTCACTCCATTACAGCATGTGGGACATGAACAGTCCCCAGGTATTCCCCCTATTACAGCATGTAAGATATGAAGTCCCCAGCTATCCTCCTGTTACTGCATGCAAGACTAGAACAGTCCTTATCTATCCCCCTGCTACAGCATTTAGGATATGAACAGTCCCCAAATATCACCCTGCTAATTCATGCAACATATGATCATATACCAGCTATCCCCTCCTACTGTATGTAGGATGTGAACAGCCCCTAACTGTACCCCTGCTACAGTATGCAGGTTATGAACAATCTCCAGCTATCCTCCTGTTACTGCATGTAGGATATGAGCAGTCCCCAGCTTTCCTATGTTACTGCAGGTAAGATATGCAGCATATAGGATATTAACAGTTCCCAGCAACCCCCCCCCCGTCACTGCATGTAGGATATGTGCAGTCCCCAGCTATTTCTCTGCTACAGCATGTAAGATATAAACAGCCCCCAACAACCTCCTAGTACTGCATGTATAATATGGACAGTTCCCAGCTATGCCATGCTACTGC
The DNA here is from genome assembly GCF_019279795.1 of Protopterus annectens. Lineage (NCBI taxonomy): Eukaryota > Metazoa > Chordata > Ceratodontiformes > Protopteridae > Protopterus > Protopterus annectens. The sequence continues at coordinate 1,106,151,236 of NC_056746.1, forward strand.
ATGTAGGATGTGAACAGTCCCAAGCTCTTCCACCCACTACAGGATGTAAGATATGAACACTCCCCAGCTAAACCTCTGCTACAGGACATAGGATATAAATAGTCCCCGGTTATCCCCCTGTTACTGCAGGTAGGATATGAACAGTTCACAGCTATCCACCTGCAACACCATGTAGGATATGAACAGTCCCCAGCTATCCACCTGATACAGCATGTAGGATTAGAATATTCCCCAGCTATCTCCATTACTGTATGTAGGATATGAACAGTCCCCAGCTATCTCTGTACCACAGTATGTAGTATAAGAACAGTTCCCCAGCAATCCCCCATTTTCAGTATCTAGGATATGAACAATCCACAGCTATCCACCTGATACAGCATGTAGGATTAGAACATTCCCCAGCTATCTCCATTACTGTATGTAGGATATGAACAGTCCCCAGCTATCTTTGTACCACAGTATGTAGTATAAGAACAGTTCCCCAGCAATCCCCCATTTTCAGTATCTAGGATATGAACAATCCACAGCTATCCACCTGATACAGCATGTAGGATTAGAACAGTCCCCAGCTACCCCCCGCCCCCACTATAGCATGTATGATATGAACAGTTTCCAGATTTCTCTCTGATAATGCATGTAGTATGTAAACAGTTCTCAGCTATCCCTCTGGTACTGCATGTAAGATATTAGCAGTCCCCAGTTATCCCCCTTTCACTGCTTGTAGAATATAAACATACCTCAGCAATCCCCCATGTGACTGCATGTAGGATATGAACAGTCCTCAGGTATCCCCTGGTTCAGAATATAGGATCTAAACAGTCCCCAGCCATCTCCCTACTATGACATGTAGAATATGAAAACTTTCCTAGTATCCTGCTGCTACTACATGCTTGATATGAACAGTCACAAGGTATTCCCCTCCAACTGCATGTAGGCTATGAACAGTCCAGAGTTTTCTCTTCCTGCTACAGCATGTAGATAACTAAAATGCAAATCCTACAATGCTCCATGGTATAAACTGTACCAAATGCCTGCTACATTTCTAGCAAGCAGTTTACTAGAGGTTAAAAAAAATATATTTTTTTTATTGCCTGAGGAGAGATAGGAGAGGGAACCAAAAACAGGACATGGTTGGCTGGGTGGATTCTGCATTTAAGAAGCACCAGTCACTAGATTGCCAAATCATGAACTTTTTTTCACTCTGTGGATCACGTAGAATATGAACAGTCTCCAGCTATCTCCCTGTTACTTGCATTGTGGATATGAACAGTTACAGACTTTCTCCCCTAATACAACAGGTAGGATATAAACAGTCCCCGACTTTTCCTCCTTTCCTGCATGCTGGATGTGAGCAGTCTCCTGTTATACCCTGCTACGACATATAGTGTATGAACAGTCCTAACTATTCCCTCCATTACTGCATTTAGGATATGAACAGTCTCCATCTCTCTCTCTCTCTCTCTCTCTCTCTCTCTCTCTCTCTCTCTCTCTCTCTGTTTCCACGTGTGGGACACAAACAGTCCCCAGGTATCCCCCTGCTGCTGAATGTAGAATGTGAACAGTTTCCAACTATCCCCCTACTACTACATGTAGGTCATGAACCATCTTCATCTATCCCTTTGTTGCTGCATGTAGGATATCAACAGTCCATAGCTATCTCTTTGTGACCACCTGGAGGAAATGAACAGTTCCACGCTATTCCCCTTTTAATATATGTAGGATATGAATGGTCTTCATCTATCCCACTGCTACTGTGTGTAGGATATGAATAGTCCACAGCTATCCCCTTGTTCCTACATGTAGGATATGAACAGTCCCCAGAGATCACCCTACTACTGTCTCTAGGATATTAAGAGTCCCCAGGTACCTCCCTGTTACTGTCTGCAGGATATGTTCAGTCCCCAGCTATTGCGCTGTTACAGCATGTAGGATATAAATAGTTCCCAGCAATCCCTTACTACTGAATTTATGATCTGAACAGTCCCCAGCTATTTCCCCCCACTACAAGATTAAGATATGAACAGTCCTCAGCTATCACCCCCTACTACTGTATCAAGAATACTAACAGATGCCAGCTATCCCCCTGTCACTGTCTGTAGGATAAATACATTCTCCAGCTCTCTTCCTGCTACAGCATGTAGGATATGAACAGTTCCCAGATCTCTCTCTGATAATGTATGTAGGATATAAACAGTCCTCAGCTGTTCTCCTGCTATGGCATGTAGGATATGAACAGCCCTCGGGTATCCCTCTGGTACTGCATGTAGGATATTATACTGGTATAAAAGAATTACATTTTATTAAGATTGAGTTAATTTATTCAGAGTTTCCTTGCGCCTAGCTTGAACACCTGTGACTGCAAGACTTGGATTGCTTCTTAAACCATCTGGAAATACAAATCTTATATAAGTATATGTTTTGCACTTGCTCTGTTTCAGTGATATTTAACAATTCTGTGCTGAAATAGTGTTTCCTTGCCTTACATAGCACAAACTAGATTCAGACCTGCTCAATCTAGACTATTTGATGTCACTGTGCATTTAAACCAGCCATCTTACATTAAGAGGGCCCCCCTCCACCCTTGTGACACAAATGTGCAGCTTAGAACTCATCTGAATTGAGGATTGCTGGAGAAAGGCTCAGTTTGGAGCTTTCCCATTGGTAGTTGTGTTAAACCTGTTTACATTGGCCTGTATATAAGCCTCGCATTTGTGCAGATTTGTGCTCAGTTTACCGGAGCTACTCTACGTTTGGAAACTTTAGTCAGAGGTCTGGAATGTACCTGCACTGAAATCCTATGCGTCCACTGAAACAAAATGAAAAATAAGTATATTTTAAGACAGCACTGCACTTTGTTAACTGTATTTAATTGAATTACTGTTTCATTTTTGCTGTTTGTGGCTAAGTCACGCTAGCCCACTTCCTTCCCAAATACCACATTCAGAAAAATCCTGCTACAATGGATAGGTAGTTTCCATCATTTCTCCTGCCAGCTTGATTGATATGGGGATCTTGAGGCAATGTAGCAATTGCTTCATGTACACTGACAGCCTTTTACTCCTAAAGCAAACTAACATCCTATGTGAGAGATGCAAATACACTGTGGAACTGGAGTCAATTCTCTCATGTAAAAACAAACTAGACATCAAACAGGTTGTCAGCACACACGCTTCACCACTCACGCAAACCTCACCTCTCACACAAAATAAGGTCATGACACATAAACCTACATATGAAGAGGTACTCACTAAAAGCCTACAAAAAGAACAAAGACCTCCCAAACAAACACCACCCACACTCACCACTAAGCAAAAAGAAACTACTATATATATCAACATACACACCCTTGTCTCAGCAAATAAGGCCCTAAGGTAAAACCCATGAAATTTCTTGGTCATAGGCAACTCCATAATGAGACACACACATGTCCTTCTCAACAGACTGGACAAGGTGAAGGTCATGGTCAACTGCCTATCAGGTGCCAGGATCCATCAAATTACGCATGCACTCAAGTCACTCAACAAGTACTGTTATGACTCTGCCATAGTCCATGTTAGACTGAATGACATGAGACGAACCTCTCCAGACTATATGAAGAGAGACATGATTGAACTCTCTGATTATGTGTCCCAGACAGTTATTTCCCCCTAGTCCTAAGCAGTACCCTACTCTCACCAAAGATAATGCCACAATATAAACAAAAAATTATTGACTTCAACAATTGGCTCACCTTCTGGTGTCAGTCTAGGGGGATCCAGTATCTGTTAACCTGGGAGGATATGGGAGACAGACCTTGCTGCTTTGCTAGAGATGGTCTGCACCTGCCCCCCCTAGGCTTTTGGATACTAACAAAGGCCCTTGCCTCCCCATAGTGCTTTTTTAGGAAATGTCAAAACAATAAATTTTCCACTGTAACAAAATCTAATCAAGACAAACTCAGTAGTATGTTGCTTAATGCTAGAAGTTTTAACATGAAAATACACTCACTGGAAGCACTCCTTACCTTAGAGGATGAAGACGTCTGTGCAGTTACTGACACATGGTTCAAGGCCACTGAGAGCACCCCAGCTGTGCAAGGCTACAATGCCTTCCACACATTCAGACCTCAAAATGAGCATGAAGGAACCAAAGGTGGAGGTGTATCCATCTTCATTTACCCAAAATACAGTTCAAAACTGGTCAAGCATGACTCTCTTGAACTACTCCATGTCCTATTAACTATTGGGAAAGTACCATACCACATCATTGCTAGCTGTACATCTCCCACCATGACTTTCACCTTAGAATCTCTCGCCATACAGCCCAACTCTTTAGTCATGGGAGACTTCCACTATCTTTCCATAGACTGGGGGTCATACACACACAAAAACACACTTGCCCAGAGGTTCCTGGACTTTTTTAGCACAAATGTACTGGAACAGATAATCTGCACTCCCACTGGGGGATCTAATGTTCTGGACATCGTACTCACTAACATGGGGGTCACTGTACTTCCCCATACATGATGCCCTCCCGGTCAGACCAGAAATCAAAGGTTCATAGGTTCATAGGTTGGTACTAGGCTATTGGCCCTAGGGCCTATACAAGCCTAGCCATAACAATTCCCCTGACTATTTCTTCACACACTATTTACTTTTCTGGATCCCTGTCTAGCAAGGTAACTGATGTGATCCCCGGGGTGAATTTCCTTTCTCCCATCCAATCATCAAGGTTTATTTTGAAGAGGGCCAAAGAGGTGCTCTGCTTGACATGTATGGGCAGTCTATTCCAGAGTCTGGGGAGTCTCTGGGTCAGGAACCTATCCCTCCAGCATGTTTTGTTTATTGTGATGACAAGGTTTAGATCCATGGAGCATGTGGCTCTGAGGGATTGGGATTTCTTTAAGTGTAGCATGTCCAACAGCTCTGGGTTTGTCATGGCCTTGTATGTTAAGCAGAGATCGCCTCTGAGTAGACGATATGCGAAAGAGTATAGCTGGAGTTTTTAAGGTGGTCAGCGTAGGGCATCTGCTTTAGGCCTGTGATTCTTTTAGTGAGGTATTTCTGCGGCCTTTCCAGTTGTTGCAGATGTCTTGAGAGGTACATACTAAACTGGGTGTTGTATTCTATAATAGGTCTAATGAGGGATGAGTACAGTGGGACAATGACCTCCTTTTTTCTGGATGAAAAGCCCATAGTGATGAGGTGTGCCACATAGAAGGATTTTCTGACTATTGTGGCGATGTGGTTATCGAAGGTGAGACCACTGAACACCTGTGTCCCTAAGTCTCTTATCACACTTTCAGTGTTTAGTGTACTGCCACCTATGTGGTAATTCACGGGTACATGTTTTTCCCAAAGGGGATAACTATGCATTTCTTGGCATTGAACTTGAGCCCACGGCTCTGACACCAAGCATCTGTTTCTATAAGGCCCTTTTTTAGAGTATTCACATCATTTGGTGATTCAAAAATGGCTCCCAGTTTGCAGTTATCTGCAAACTTTGTTAGCCAGAGTCCCGTTGTGTTGGCCTGTACTTCAGAGAAGTAGATGCCAAACAAGAGCGGTCCCAGGACTGAACCCTGAGGTACTCCACTTGTCACTTGTCTGGAGCTGTATTTGGAATTGGCTACTTTTACAGTGTGGGTTCTGTCAGTAAGCCAGTTGGCAACCCATCGAGTGATGTAGGGATTAATGCCCAGCTTAGCAAGTCTAGCTATGATTCCAGAGTGGGGAATGGTGTCAAAGGTCTTGGCGAAGTTCAGATAGGCTGTGTGGACTGCCTTACCCTTGTCCACGGCTCTGGAGACTGATTAGAAGAAGTCAGTCAGGTTCAGGAGACAAGATCAGCCCTTCATGAACCCAAACTGGGTGGGGACCAGTGTTTGATGGTTGCCAATGTCTTTGTTTATAAGTTTCACGATAATACATTCCATGGCCTTGCAGATCAGCCTCCTCAGAGTGATGGGGTGGTAGTTCCCGGGATCCAAGGTGGATCCCCCCTTGTGGAGTGGGATAACTGTAGATGTGCACCACTCAGTGGGCATGAAGCCTGAAGTGAGGCTATGATTAAACATGACACTTAAGTGAGGTGCCAGTTCATTTTGTAGTTCATGTAATACACAGCCCGGGATGTCATCTGGTCCCATGAATGCTGTACTCTTAGCTTTGGAGAGTGCATTTTTTACCTGTGTGGCCATTATTACTGGAATTTGGTAATCTGCCAGTATTGAGATGGGCCATTTAGGGGGTGAGAGGGGGGTGAAGTTGGCACTGAATTGATCTGCCAGGATATTGGCAAGATTCTTGGGATCAGTATATTTAATGCCATTCTGTTGTAGCTCAGAGCAGATCTGAGCATTGCCATTTAGATTCTTGACATAGTTATAGAATGCCTTGTGGGTGTCTTTGGAATCTTTGGCAATTTTATTTTCATAACTAGCTTTGGAGGATTTTATGAGGGATCTCAGCTTCTTACTGAGGCTGGTAAGGGAGTTTTTTGCATCCTGGGATTTTCCTCTTTTCTGCAACAGTTTCTTCTTTTTGTTGTAAAGTCTGTTTATGGCAGGGGACCACCAAATTGGCTTCCTGTTTTTGGAGGAGAGAGTCTCAATTCTATTTGGGATGGCACGATTCATGCATGAGTGGATGTGCTCATACAGTGCCTTAATGCAGGATTCAGCAGTCTCATCTGAAGTAACTACTGGAAATGACACACTCACAGGAACACAAATTATAATAAAAAAAAATTTACCAAGGCTAACTACAGCCTACTAAATGATGGTATAAAAGCTTCATACAACATGCACATGCAGACATCAATGATCACTATGCAGAAGTGTATGCAAATGCTTTGTACAAACAATTAAGCAACTGCATAAACTCTGCTGTACCTGACCTGATCAAAACCAGGTCTTCCCATAAAAACAAGCCACCATGGTGGACTTCAAGTATAAACAGATTATATAACAAGAGGAAGAAGCTGTTGTCCAAAAGCAAGAGGGATATCACTCTGCAGAGCAAAAGTTCCCTCCTAAGCCTAAACAAGAAAATCATAGATCTTATAAAGTCTTCTAAAGTAAATTACAAAACTAAAATTGCATCCTTAGCCAAGAATAATTGTAAAGCATCCTTTAACTACATCCGGATTCTAAAAGGGAATGTCTAGCTAAGTGCTAAACTAGTTGTAGGTGGGATCACTCATACTACTCTGGAAGATATCACCAACCTGCTAGCTGACAGATTCAGTGCAAACTTCACCCCTCTATCCCCACCTACCATATTCCAAAGCATACCTGACACCATTCCTTTGCCTAGTATCTCTAGAAAACAGGTCATCTCTGCACTTACCAAGGTTTAAAACATGGCCTCATTGGGACCAGATAATATCCCAGGCTGTTTACTAAACAATTTAAAACAAGACCTAGTGGACCCACTTGGTGTTCTCTTCAATCATAGCTTGAAATCTGGCTATGTTCCTGCAGAATGAAGAACAGCAACAGTAATCCCCTGCACAAAGGGGGTGGGGGCATCAACTGCCCTGGGAAGTACAGACCCATAAGTCTAACCAGCCTAATCTGCAAGGTCATGGAAGGAGTTATCATGGAACTTATCAATAAGGACATTGGCAACCTCCAAATGCTGGACTTAACCCAGTTTGGCTTAGTTAAGGGTAGATCATGCTTATTAAACCTAGTGGACTTCTTTGAGAAAGTCACCAAAGCTATGAATAAAGTTAAGACAGGGCACACTGCCTGTCTCAAACTTGCCAAGGCTTTTGACACAATTATCCACTCTGGCATCATTGAGAAATTCTCCCAGTAGGGATTAACCTTTATGTTACTAGATGGGTAGTCAACTGGCTCACTGACCGGATGCACGCTGTCAAAATTGGTGACTCCACCTCCAGCAGTAGACCCGTCACCAGTGGAGCACCACAGATATTTGTGCTGGGCTCCTTACTGTTAGGCACACAAGTCTGGGCCAAGTAGTCAGCCTTTGGCTCACCAAGTTCACTGATGATTGCAAACTGGGAGCAATCATTGAGTCTCCCAATGATGTCAACATATTACAAGAAAGGCTAACACAAACAAATGACTGGTGTCAAGGCCATAGTCTAAAACTAAATGCAAAAAAATGCATTATTATTCCCTTTGGGAAAACAGAATTCCCTACAAATTACAATATTGACAGCACCTCCATGAATTCTACCCAGTGGTGTGAGACATGGGAACACAGGTTAATAGCAATCTGAACTTTGACCACCAAGTTTCCACAGTGGTAAGGAAATCCTTCTATTTAGCACACCTCATAAGCAAGGGCATAGCATCCAGGTCAAGGGATGTTATAACTCCACTGTACTCAGCCCTGATCAGACCACTAGTAGAGTATAATGCACCATTTTGCAGGTACTTCACCAGACACCTGCAGCAGCTTGAGAGAACTTAGATGTTTCTCACTAAAAAATACAGGGAATCCAAACCATGACCTACATGGACAGGCTGAAAACCCTGTCACTTTACTCTGTATCTAATAGGCTGCTGAGAGGTTACTTGTGCCTGGCCTGTAGGGCAATCTCCAACCCTGCCCTAATGGAAATGCTGCACATCTGTAAGTCAAATGGCACAGGAGTCACTTGCTCTAAGGATCTCGACCTAGCTTGTGATATTAGCAGAACATGCTGCAGAGACAGATATGTCTCCCAGAGACTGCCGCGTCTCTGGAATAGATGGCCTATTCACATAACAAAGAGCTCCTCACTGATCCTATTCAAACACAATCTAGATAATTGGATGAGGGATCACAAAATCCTCCTTGGGGTGGCACCCATGTCCCTCATGGCCAGGGGTAGCCAGCGTTGATCACAGACCCACACCATTCATAACTTTGTTCTGTGAATTACCCAAAAAGAACAAATGAGGGTAATTGGGATTAGCATGGCTAGGCTTGTAAAGGCTCCAGAGCAGCTAACCTAGTAACCTCCTATGAACCTATATTAGAAGTCCCCAAATATCCCCCTGACACTACATGTAGGATAAAAACTGTCCCATACTATCTCCCTGCTACAGCATGTAGGATATGAACATTCCCCAGTTATTCTCCTAATACTCCATATAGGATATGAAGAGACCATAGTTATCCCCCTCATACCACATGTAGGATATGAATGGACCCCAGCTATTCCTTGCTAGTGCATGTAGTATATGAACAGTCCCCAGGCATCCATCAACTTCAACATGTCAGATATGAACAGTCTCCAATTATCTCCCCTTTACCTGCATATAGGATCTGATCAGTCCTCCATTATCCCTCTGTAACTAAATGTAGGATATGAACTACCCAGCTATCCTCCATGTGACTTTATGTATGATATGTGCAGTCCTCATTTATTCCCCTGCCATATCATGTAGTATATGAATATTACTGAATGTGGGATATGAACAGTCCCCAGCTATTCCCCTGCTATAGCATGTAGAATATGAACAGTTTCTAGCTATCTTCCTGATACAGCATGTAGGATATGAATATACACTAGCTATCCTCTCCTACTGCATGTAGGATATGAACAGTCCACAGCTATCCACCTGCAACACTATGTAGGATATGAACAGTCCCTTGCTATCCCTCCTTTAGAGCACATAGGATATGAACAGTCTCCCATTGCAGAATTTAGGATATGAACAATCTCCATCTATCCCCCTGTCACTGCATGGTGGATATGAACAGTCCCCAGCTTTTCCCTTGTTTCAGCATTAAGAATGGGAATAGTCCCCCAAATATCTCCTCTTCTACAGCATGTCAAAGTCAGGAATTATCACAAATGGTGAATGAGTTGGAAGGATTCCAAATGTCCCTTAAGGGTTAAGTGTCAGGACAAACTGCAAGCTTCTATGAATCATTATATATGACTGGCCAGAAGTGCCTTCTCACTCCTAAAATGTTCTTGCCTGTAATACTCCAAATTAGATTATCAGGTTTATCTTTCATTATATCATCTCCTTTCTGCAGAAGGTTAATAAAACCCAAAATGTCAGAAGTTTGATAAAACAAATGAAAACAGTGATTAGGACTGTTCATAGAGACCCATGTTATATAACAGAAGTAAACAGGATATATTACTGTGCAGCTAAATTAATAACTGATAAAGTTCTACCACAAAAAACATAGGGTAGTGAGGGAGAGAAAGGGGAGAAATCTAATACCATCATGGAAATATCGAATAGAAAAAACTATAAAGCAGTTAAGACAAGAAGTTTCACTGTTAGAAGATTATAGAAAATGGAATAGATGAACAAAAATACTAAGAAAAATAGATGTGATAAAAGCAATGTGCAATAATAGAAAAGACCAGGATCTATTATGCACTATTGCAAATAAACTAAAAATTTCAGCACAGGTGGAAAGACTTCGAAGATATAAAAATAAATATAAAATAAAAGTACAAAATAAGCAACTTATTCATGATCCAAAAAAGTTTTATATAGAATTGGAAAATAAGGTAAAAGGAATTGAAAGACTGCCAAAAAAAGAAGAAATAGATACATTTTAGAGAAGTATCTATGAAGATCCTATGGAACATAACAAAGATGCTAAATGGGCAGAAGAAGTTAAAGAAAGAATAAGAGGTTCAAAGGTACAGGATATGAAATGGGATAAAGAAACAGCCAGAGAGATTTTAACAAAGTTAAGAAAAGCCTTTAATTGGAAAACCCCAGGCCCAGATGGAGTACCTAATTTTTGGTTGAAAGTATTAACGTCTTTGCATGAAGATTTACCATGAGTAAGAACTATTTATATACACACCCCGAACAGACACCAAACTGGTTAACAACAGGAAAAACAATGCTCCAACTTAAGCTGTTTGTTGCATTATATATTATCTGCACTTCAAGTTACATTTGGTCGAAAATTGGTCGAAAGTTTGTTTGTTTGTTAAATTTAACTGTTGAGGCTGCCCACTAAAGTGTTCTAGCCTGTGTAACTGATTTATTACTGTTTCCTGCATTTCTGTGTGCTTTCTATCTCAAAAACAAAAAAAAACAAAACAAATATCCTTGTTTTCCCGCCTCTCCTCGACTAGTTTAGACCAGTATACAGGCTTTGCTGTATTCTGGGCTGTGGTGTAGTTCCTTTGTTGTCCATTGCCTTACTTGGATAGAAGGAAGTTTCTTTGCTCACCAGTGGGAGTGGGGAGCCTTGAGCAGCCTATCTGTCCCTGAAGGAGTGACCTCAGCACAAGAGCTTGTAGTAATTGGTTATTTTGGACCATTTCTAGCTCTTTTGAAGTTCCCTGTTTAAAATCCACCTCTGAGCGTTTTTTTCTGGCTATACTACTCAGAAACAGCTCCTCGTGGTCCTGCAGAGTGGTCCTAGTAGCAGAGAACTGAGAAAAACGACTGCTTTCCTGATTTAAGTATTTTTTGCTGTTTTTACCTATAATACCTTCTCTTGCTTACTTTGAACAAGCTTAAACTGTTTTTTAGCTGTTTGTTGCATTATATATTATCTGCACTTAAAGTTACATTTGGTCGAAAGTTTGTTTGTTTGTTAAATTTAACTGTTGAGGCTGCCCACTAAAGTGTGCTAGCCTGTGTAACTGATTTATTACTGTTTCCTGCATTTCTGTGTGCTTTTTATTTCAAAAACAAAAAACACAAAAAATATCCTTGTTTTCCCTCCTCTCCTCGACTAGTTTAGACCAGTATACAGGCTTTGCTGTATTCTGGGCTGTGGTGTAGTTCCTGTGTTGTCCATTGCCTTACTTGGATAGAAGGAAGTTTCTTTGCTCACCAGTGGGAGTGGGGAGCCTTGAGCAGCCTATCTGTCCCTGAAGGAGTGACCTTAGCACAAGAGCTTGTAGTAATTTGTTGTTTTGGACCATTTCTAGCTCTTTTGAAGTTCCCTGTTTAAAATCTGCCTCTGAGCATTTTTTTCTGGCTATACTACTCAGAAACAGCTCCTCGTGGTCCTGCAGAGTGGTCCTAGCAGCAGAGAACTGAGAAAAATGACTACTTTCCTGATTTAAGTATTTTTTGCTGTTTTTACCTATAATGCCTTCTCTTGCTTACTTTGAACAAGCTTAAACTGTTTTTTTAGCTGTTTGTTGTATTATATATTATCTGCACTTAAAGTTACATTTGGTCGAAAATTGGTCGAATGTTTGTTTGTTAAATTTAACTGTTGAGGCTGCCCACTAAAGTGTGCTAGCCTGTGTAACTGATTTATTACTGTTTCCTGCATTTCTGTGTGCTTTCTATCTCAAAAACAAAAAAAAAAAATCCTTGTTTTCCCGCCTCTCCTCGACTAGTTTAGACCAGTATACAGGCTTTGCTGTATTCTGGGCTGTGGTGTAGTTCCTTTGTTGTCCATTGCCTTACTTGGATAGAAGGAAGTTTCTTTGCTCACCAGTGGGAGTGGGGAGCCTTGAGCAGCCTATCTGTCCCTGAAGGAGTGACCTCAGCACAAGAGCTTGTAGTAATTGGTTATTTTGGACCATTTCTAGCTCTTTTGAAGTTCCCTGTTTAAAATCCGCGTTTGAGCGACTTTGCGTGATTGTGCCCATAGTGCAGCGCCGGTTAAACAAGGTTAAACTTTTTCTGGCTCCGCCAAGTCTGCTCTTCAAATTTCCCTTAAGAAAGCTCTACTCTCAGTCTACTCGCTTTATTATAAGCCTAGCACTTGTTCTCAAAATCTCTCTTCTAAGTAAGCACTCTCAAACTAAAGTAAGCACTACATCCACCTACCACCCCTGTGAGTACCCACTTCCCTTAAAGGCACAGCACTCTCTTATAATATTCTAGCATGTCGAGTGGTAGATTACTAGCATCCTCTCCGGTTCAGCTGGTTAATCTGGGAATCTTGAGACAATGCTACAATTGTCTCATGTACACAGACAACCCTCTCCTCCTCCTCCTCCTCCCAACAAACACAAATACATGTGAGAGATGCAACTATATAGCCAAACTGGAGGTTGAACTCTCTCAACTCAGGACTGGCAAGACCAGACAGGAGGAGAAGGTAACCACACACACAGCAAACCCAGTCCCACATAGACCTACCACAATTGCAAACCAAACACATAATAACACAAAGACATACTCGGAGGCTCTAACAAAAAACTTACCAAAACAACAGAGGCTCCCAAAGCAGACACCCAAAAATCCACCACCTCAAAACATAACACATGCAACACATACTTCAATAAATCAGTGTGTCAAACAATCACAGCCCTTAAGGCCAAACACCATGCCTGATACACAAGTAATAGGTGACTCTATAGTCAGACACACTGATGTTCTGCTTACCAGGCTGAACAAGGAGAGGGTAACGGTGAGCTGCCTTTCGGGAGCTAGGATCCGCCACATAACACACACACTCAGGTCACTCCAAAGCAAGTACAAATATGACTCCATTATTGTCCATGCCGGCGTGAATGACCTGGGACGTACCTCCCTGGACTACATGAAAAGAGACATAGAGGAGCTCTCTGATTATGTAGCCCAGGCTGGTATGACCCTGACCCTGAGCAGCATCCTGCCCTCACCAAGAATGATGCCACAATACAAAGACAAGATGATCAGCTTTAATAATTGGCTCAATTACTGGTGTCATTCTAGGGGGCTCCAATGTCTGTCTGCTTGGGATGACATGCTGGACAAGCCACGCTGCTTCGCAAGGGACGGCTTGCACCTGTCACCACTGGGCTTCTGGATATTGGCTAAGGCTCTTGCCACCCCCATAGTGTTTTTTTTAGGCAAGGCTCAAAAGACAAACCCACCTCCTTAGAAAACAAAAATGGAAAAAAACTAAGGGTAATGCTGCTCAACGCCAGAAGTCTAAATCTCAAGATGCAGGCTCTTGAAGTACTCCTCAGTATAGAGAACATCAATGTCTGTGCAGTAACTGAAACCTGGTTCAAGGCTCCTGAGAGCACCCTAGTGCTACCAGGCTATACCTCCTATCATGCTTTTCGGCCCCAAAACTCGGGCCAAACCAAAAAGGGAGGGGGAGTGTCCATATTCATCAAGGACACCCACACCTCCAGGTTAGTGGCAACACATGAAGCATCAAAGACCATCCAGGTGCAACTAACCATAGGCAAAACTGCTATACAACTGGTAGCATGTTACAGACCACCCTCCCAATCTCAGGAACCCCATTCAGACTTCCTGAAGACATTGGAGGATATGAATGTCTCACCAAACACCATCATATTGGGAGACTTCAACTACCCTAACATAGACTGGGTACATTATTCTAGCCCTAACACCCTAGCCCAAAGGTTCCTGGAATTCATAAATTCAAATGCAATGGAACAGCTAGTCACCTCTCCCACAAGGGGAGATAATATACTAGACCTGATCATCACAAACATGGGGACAAAGTGCTCCACACCGGAAGTATACCCCTCACTAGTGAGATCTGACCACAAACTAATCACCCTGGATATACGTATCCCACCTCCACTCCCAACACAAAAGACTACAGTGAAAAACTTCTCAAAAGCCGACTTTACACTTCATAAGACTGAGATGGTATCCTTTAAGCCCACTGGGCCAGTGGAAACCACATCCCACAATGCTGCATCCTTCACAAATGCTTTCTACGGACATCTCCAAGAATGCATGGATCATGCAATCCCAAATAAAACCAAGACCCTCTCCACCAAGGGTAGGCGTCCTGTCTGGTGGACCCCAGCCATAAACAAATTGTATAACAAAAGAAGGAAGCTACTGCACGACAGAGCAAAATCCCATAAAGAGAAGGCATCTCTGATCAGCACTAGTAGAAAGCTACGTTCTCTCATAAAAACATCCAAGGCCAACTTTGAGAGAAAAATTGCTATGGACACTAAAGATAACCACAAGGCCTTCTTCTGCTATGTTAGAAACCTGAGTGGAAACCCTCAGATATGCTCAGAGTTAGTTCACAATGACAAAAAATACACTGAACCCACAGATATTGCCAACATTCTGGCAGACACGTTCAGTGCAAATTTCTCCCCTCCCTCACCCCCAAAAGAAGAAATACTTATCCCAGCTGAATGTAACCTCCCTGTCATCTCAGATGTCCAGGTGAGAACCGCCCTCAGCAAAGCTAAAAACACAGCATCAATGGGACCAGACAGTATCCCGGGTTGCGTGCTACGTGAACTCCAAGAGGAGCTAAACCCGCACATAAAAATGCTATTTAACCTTAGCCTTACTACAGGATATATACCTGAACACTGGCGTACAGCAACAGTGGTCCCACTCCACAAAGGAGGCACCTCTACAGACCCTGGTAACTACCGCCCCATAAGCTTAACCAGCCTGGTCTGCAAAGCTATGGAAAGAATCATTATGGAACTCATAAACAGAGACATTGGGGACCTACAGACACTTGATCCCACCCAGTTTGGCTTTGTAAAGGGCAGATCCTGCCTTTTGAACCTGGTTGACTTTTTTGAAACGGTCACTAGAGCCATTGACGAGGGCAAAGCAGTCCATACAGCCTACCTGGACTTGGCTAAAGCCTTCGACACAATACCCCACTCAGGCATCATAGACAAGCGCAACAGCTTAAATGTAAATCCATATGTCACAAGATGGGTTGCAAACTGGCTAAAGGATAGAACCTATAAAGTCAAAATTGCTGGAGCCATGTCAGACTCAAAGCCAGTCACAAGTGGTGTCCCACAGGGCTCTGTCCTGGGACCCCACTTGTTCGGCATTTATTTCTCAGATGTGAAAGCAAACATGGGAGGGTTGTGGCTGACAAAGTTCGCAGATGACTGCAAACTAGGCACCATAGTCGATACACCAGCTGACACATACATCCTACAGAAAGGCCTCACTGAAACGGACAACTGGTGCCGGAGTCATGGCCTTAAACTAAATGGCAAAAAATGTATAGTCATCCCCTTTGGGAAAAACAAAGTACCCACAAATTATCACATAGACAGTAACCCACTGAGTACGGGAAAAGTAATCAGAGACCTGGGGACCCAAGTTGATAGTGACCTCTCATTTGACACCCACGTTGCCAAAGTGGTTAGAAAGACTTTCTATCTTGCCCACCTTATCATGAAGGGATTCACATCCAGATCAAAGGAGGTCATTGTACCCCTATACTCCTCCCTTATCAGGCCCATGATTGAGTACAATGCCCCATTTGGTATGTACCTCACCTGGCACTTGCAACAGCTGGAGAGACCCCAAAAGTACCTCACCAAGAGGATCAAGGGTCTCCAACATATGTCATATGCTGCCAGACTAAAGAAACCCCAGCTCTATTCAGTAGCATACCACCTACTCAGAGGTGATCTGTGCCTGACGTACAAGGCCATGTCCAATCAGGAATTGATGGACATGCTCCACCTCAAAAAATCCAAATCCATCAGAACCACGAGAGCTAAAGATTTAAACCTCAGCACAAATATGAATAGGACATGCTGGAGGGACAGATTCATAACTCAGAGGCTTTCCATACTCTGGAACAGAATCCCAGTTCATGTTAGGCAGAGCCCCTCACTGACTCTCTTCAAGAGAAATTTTGACGAGTGGATGGGAGATCGTAGGTTTACCCCGGGGGTCATCTCTGTGTCACTACTAGACAAAGGTACAGTAAACTAATTCTATTATGTAAGAAGGTCTTCACTGTGTCACTACTAGACAGAGGCACAATATTCTAAATCTATTCTGTACACTTTTGTACCATTACATGGGGTGGCGAAAGCCACATCACTATGGCTAGGCTTATAAATGCCCCAGGGCAGATAGCCTAGTACTAAACTATGAAACTATAAGAGTGAACCTGCAATCTATCCTAAAAATTATAGACCAATAACTTGCCTTCTGATGATGTATAAACTATACACGGGAACTGATGCTGACAGAGTTTATATTCATTTAGAAGAAAACTCAATTATGGCAGTAGAACAAAAGGCCAATAAAAGAAAGTTGTATGGAAAAACGGATCATTTGTTGTTAAATAAAGTCATAGTGGAGAACTGTATAAAGGGGAAGAATCTAAGTATGGCATGGATTGACTACAAAAAAGCATTTGATAGTATCCCACATTCATAGGTTCATAGGTAGGTACTAGGCTATTGGCCCTAGGGCCTATATAAGCCT
Organism: Protopterus annectens; assembly: GCF_019279795.1. Classification (NCBI taxonomy): domain Eukaryota; kingdom Metazoa; phylum Chordata; order Ceratodontiformes; family Protopteridae; genus Protopterus; species Protopterus annectens. The sequence goes on from NC_056746.1 coordinate 1,106,168,328, forward strand.
AGCCAAAAAGGTACCCTAGCTTTAGCCACCCAAAAAAAATATTTTCCTGTGCCCCTGTTGAGCAGAGCCACAGAGGTGATCCCAGGGGTGAATTTCCTATTTCCCATCCAATCATCAAGATTTTTCTTGAAGAGTGCTAATGAGGAACTTTGTTTGATATAGATAGGTAGTTTGTTCCAGAGTATGGGAAGTCTCTGGGACAGGAATTTATCCCTCCAGCATGTTCTGTTTTTTGCAGTGACAAGGTTTAGGTTCCTAGAGCATGTAGCTCGGAGGGATTGGGATTTCTTTAAGTGGAGCATGTCCAACAGCTCTAGGTTTGACATAGCTTTATATGTTAGGCAGAGATCACCTCTGAGTAGGCGATATGCGACGGTGTAAAGCTGGAGGTTTTTGTGACGCTCTGTGTAGGGCATCTGACATTGGTAATCCTCTTTGTGAGGTATTTCTGTGGCCTTTCCAGTTGTTGTAGATGTCTTGTGAGGTACATACCAAAATGGGGCGTTGTAGTCTATAATAGGTCTAATGAGTGATGAGTAGAGGGGAACAATGATCTCTTTTTTCCTGGATGAGAACCCTTATGTGATGAGGTGTGCCACGTAGAAGGATTTCTTGACTACTGTGGTGATGTGATTATCAAAGGAGAGACTATGGTCCACCTGGGTCCCAAGGTCTCATCACACTTTCGGTGCTAAGTAGACTACCACCTATGTGGTAGCTCATGGGTACAGAGTTTTTACCAAAGGGGATGACAATGCACTTTTTGGCATTGAGCTTGAGGCCATGGCTTTGACACCCGGAATCTGTCTCAGTGAGACCCTTTTGTAGGATGTCCACATTGTTAGGAGTTTCGATTATGGCTCCTAGTTTGCAGTCATCTGCGAACTTCGCTAGCCAAAGACCTTCTGTGTTAGCCTGTATTTCAGAAAAGTAAATACCAAACAGGAGAGGACCCAGGACTGAACCCTGTGGTACTCCACTTGTCACTGGTCTGAAGTCAGATTTGGAGTCTGCTACTTTTACAGTGTGGGTTCTGTCAGTGAGCCAGTTGGCAACCCATCTTGTGACATAGGGATTTATACCTAGTTTAGTGAGTTTATCTATAATTCCAGAGTGAGGGATGGTGTCAAAAGCCTTGGTGAGATCTAAATAGGCTGTGTGAACCACCTTATCCTCGTCTACAGCTTTGGTGACTGCCTCAAAGAAGTCTATCAGGTTTAGGAGACATGATCTGCCTTTTACAAACCTGAACTGGGTGGGGTCCAGAGTTTGGAGATTACCAGTGTCTTTGTGTATAAGGTTCATGATGCAGACCAGGCTCATTAGGCTAATGGAGTGGTAGTTACCGGGGTCCGTTGTGGCTCCCCCTTTGCGGAGTGGGATAACTGTCGCTGTGCGCCATTCAGTAGGCACAAAGCCTGAGGTGAGGCTATGACTGAACATGGTGCTTAGGTGGGGTGCCAGTTCATTCTAAAGTTCATGTAGAACGCAGTCTGGCATGTTGTCAGGTCCCATGGATGCTGTGTTCTTGGCTTTGGAGAGTCTGGTTTTTAGCAACCATGATTACAGGAACTTTGCATTTTTCCAGTATAGAGATGGGCCCTTTAGGGGGTGAGAGGGGGGTAAAGTTAGCACTGAACCTATCTGCCAGGATGTTGGCAATATCAATTGGTTCTGTATATTTAGTGCCATTGTGCTGTAACTCAGAGCAGATCTGAGTGTTGCCATTGAGATTCTTGACATAGCTATAGAATGCTTTGTGGTTGTCTTTAGAATCAGTGGTGATTTTGTTTTCGTAACTAGCTTTGGAGGATTTTATGAGGGATCTCAGCTTCTTACTGAGGCTGACCAGTGAGTTCCTCCAATCATGGGATTTTACTCTTTTTTGCAACAGTTTCTTTCTTCTGTTGTAGAGTTTATTTATGGCAGAGGACAGCCATATTGGCTTCATTTTTTGGAGGATAGCATCTTGGTTCTGTTAGGGATAGCACGATCCACGCACTTGTATAAGTGCTTATAAAGTGCATTTGTGTAGGATTCAGCAGTCGTACCTCTATTGTCCATCTGCATGGGTGTCGTGAAGTTTGCCGCTTCTGTCTTAAGAAGCGTGATGTTGGCTTTGGAGAAATTGTTTACGGTGGTTTCCCTAATGGGGGGTGGGGGCGGGATGTGGATGTCTAGGGTGATTAGCTTGTGGCCGGATCTGACTAATGAGGAATTGACCTCTGGTGTGGAACACTGGTCGCCCATGTTGGTAATGACCAGGTCTAGGATATTGCTGCCCCTGGTTGGGGTGTGGATAAGTTGATCCAAGGCATTTGAATTTTTGAATTCCAGAAAACATTGAACAAAAGAGTTGGTACATGAGTAGTTTTCCCAGTTATTGGTGGGGTAGTTGAAATCACCTATTATTAGGGTGTTGGGTTGTACCCCAATATTTTCCAGTGTATCAAGAAATGAGGAGTGGGAATCCTGGGGCATGGTGGGAGATCTGTAGCAAGTTACAATTTGGATTGCGGTCTTGCCCAGAGTTAGTTGCACTTAGATAATCTCGGATGCATTATGCTGAGCAACTAGCCTGGAGGTGTGGATATCCTTAATGAATATGGGCATGCCTCCACCTTTAGTGTTTCAGTCCAGGTTAGGTGGCCAAAAGGTGTGGTATGAATTATAGCCTAGTAATGCAGGGGTGCTCTCTGGAGCCTTGAACCAGGTTTCTGTCACTGTACAGATGTCAATGTTCTCCATTTTAAGGAGTGCCTCGAGTGAATGCATTTTGAGGTTTAGACTTCTAGCACTGAGTAGCATTACCCTCAGATTTTGCTTCATGGATAAAAGAGTGCTTAAAAATGTATATAAGATACACCCTACACTGATTGACTACATTACAGTGACTATGAAACAGTGGCAGATCACTTTGTAATTAAGCCATGATAAAGGACAAATTATTATCCCAGGGATAAAAATTCAAAGGGAGATATTTCAGGGTGACTCTCTGTCACCCCTGCTATTCTGCCTTGCCCTTAACCCAGTAAGCTGTGTACTTAGCTTAGGCCATGGCTATAATTTGGCTCCTAGAAAACAACAACGTGTAAAGACTTCTCATCTTCTCTTTGTCGATGATTTGAAACTGTATAGCTCATCAGTTGAGGAACTGATGGCACAACTGCAAGTTGTCAAAACTTTTTCAGATGATATTAGAATGTCATTTGGTCTTGATAAATGTGCAAAAGCAACCTTTAAAGCTGGAAAACTGCAACATCAGGAAAATGGGTCTACTTTGTTTTGTTGAATCTCATTTCACTGAATTTCATTCCTCCCCGATCACTTCACTGAAAACTCAAATTACTGAAAACTCATTTCACTGACTCTCATTTCACTGAAATGCAGTTAGTATATATGGCACTGTGTAGAGTACTGTAAGGCAAGTAAAAGGTATATGCCCTTTTCCCCACTGTAGTGCAATCCTGGAATTAGTATATATAGTTAGGCGGGGTGTGGGGGAGCATAGCCCCCAACTTAGCTTGGGTACATATTGTCTTCTGGAGAGAGTTAGTCATTGGTGTTGTAAGTATGCATGTCTATTGTTTAAAATGTATTCTTCTGAAGTTTTTGGTAAAATAGAATATAAAACAACCCCCCACACCCCCCTAACTATATATACTAACTCCAGGATCACACTACAGTGGGGAGAAGGGCATATACCTTTTACTTGCCTTACAGTACTCTACACATTGCCATATATACTAAGTTCAGTTCAGTGAAATGAGATTCAATGAAATGAGTTTTCAGTAATTTGCGTTTTCACGATGTGGTTGGGGTGAAATGAAATTCAGTGAAATGAGATTCAACAAAACAAAATAGACCCCAGGAAAACATCAGTGTGGGACAAGAATGTGATATAAAAGAACTTGAGCAACAGGGAGTGTATAAATACTTGGGAATTGATGAAGGATCAGCAACAAAACACAAACAAAATGTGAATAAAACTTAATAAGGAATATTTCAGTAGGCTTAAATTAATCCTGAAAACAGCACTGACATCTAGGAACAAAATTCAGGCTATAAGCCAGTTTGCTCTTCCTGTCCTAACTTACAATTTTGGAGTGATTGACTGGCCCCAAAATGTGTTTAATAGATTAGATAGGAAAACAAGAAGGATGCTTCATGCTCACTAAATGATTTATAAAAATTAGTGCATACCACTGCGGTGGTGGTGCTGCGGTAGCATTATCACCTTACAGTAAGACGTTGTCCTGTTCGATTCTCAGCTAGAGCGTCTAAAGTGTGGAGACATGTGTGAATGGGTGTACCTTCGTTGAAGGTTGTGCGTCAGGGCCGGCAACTCCGCATGTAAAAATCTACTGCCAATCATTAGTGGACTGGAGTTCCGCTGTGGTGACCCCTAACCGGGAAAAGCCGAAAGACACAACAAGTGCATACCAAGATTATATATTCCCTGTTCTGAAAGAGGGATGGGCCTCCTTAAAATTGATTATATGTATAGATCTGCAGTCGTGGAACTCCACACATATCTGCTGACCTCACAAGACCCAAATGTAGTGAAAGTTTTGAAACATGAGGAGAATAAATCTAAGATGACTTCTCTGCTTAATTTAGTAGAAGCATATTGGCGTCAAGCAGGAGTGGAAATCAAACCAGAAGTGAATAAACATCAGGCAGCAACTGAATGTGCCAAAAAACAGAAGAGCGATTATAAGGTGAAGGACCAGATGAGAATGCAAGAAATGTAGAAAAAGCATAAATATAGTTGCAAGTATAGAAAACTTCTGGAAGAACCTCATGTTGATCAGGAACAAATACAGGAATGGTTAAGGAGAGGCGAATTCAAACCAAGACATGAAAGGTTAATATTGGCAGCCCAAGATAGTGGGCTACATATACGTTGGTTTACAAAGTTCACTGAACATGTGGGAAAAACAGACAAATGTAGGTTTTGTAAAACTGAACTGGAAACAGTTGCACACCTTGTTGCAGGTTGCAACATACTAATGGCAGAAGGACTGTATACTGAAATGCATAATAATGTGGCAAGATTGTTACACTGGGGATTGTGCAAACATTATGATATTGAAGTTGCTGAAAAACACTGGAAACATGAGCCACAAAGCATCATAGAAAATGAAGTTTATATCACATGGGGCCACCCATTATCAACAGTTCAAAAGATAGATGCTAGAAAACCGGATATAGTGGTTCACGAAAAGAAGACAAGAGTAGCATTGATCATTGAAATCGTCACACCCAGTGACTACAGTGTCTTGCGTACAGAGAGACACAAAGTCATAAAATATCAGTACCAGGTTTTTCCAAATGGGGATGTCGACACATTTTTTGGCATTGAGCTTAAGGCTATGGTTCTCTCACAAGTCATTGGTCTTAGTGAAGCCTTTCTGTAGGATGTCACCATCACTTGGGGAGTTAATAATAGTTCCCAACTTGCAATCGTCTGTGAATTTTGTCAGCCAGAGTCCCTTCTTGTTGGCCTGGACTACAGAGAAGTAGATACCAAACAGGAGAGGACCCTTGACCGAACACTGTGGGACTCCACTCATGACTGGTCAGCAGTCTGACTTGGGGTCAGCTACTTTCACACTGTGGGTTCTATCTGTGAGCCACTTTTCAACCCACCTAATGATGTAGGGTTTGATGCGTAGCTTAGTGAGTTTTTCTATGATTCCTTAGTGGGGAATGGTATCAAAGGCCTTGGCCAGATCAAGGTAGGCTGTATGAACCACCTTGCCTTCATCCACAGCTCTGGAGACTGACTCAAAGAAGTCACCCAGGTTGAGCAGGCATGATTTACCCTTCACAAAACCAAACTGTGTAGGATCCAGAGTTTGGATATTCCCTATATCCTTGTTTATTAAGTCCATGATGATGTGTTCCATAACTTTGCATATCAGACTCATCAGGCTAATGGGGCGATAGTTTCCAGGGTCTGTAGTCACTCCTCCTTTGTGGAGAGGGATGATTGTAGGAGTGCGCCATTCGGTAGGGACAAAGCCTGAGGTGAGGGTGTGATTGAACAGGGCACACAGGTTAGGTGCCAGTTCACTCTGTAGTTCATGTAGAACACAGCCAGGGGTAATGTCAGGTCCCATTGAAGCTGTATTCTTGGCCTTGGACAGTGCTGTTTTAACCTGTGCAGCAGTTATACTGGGTGCCTGGCAATCTACTGGTATTGTGATTGGTCCTTTGGGGGGAAGAGAGGGGTAAAGTTGGCACTGAATCTGTCAGCCGGTATATTGGCAATATCTGTTGGCTCGGTATAGGAGGTACCATTCTGCAGTAGCTCAGAGCAAATCTGGGATTGCCATGGAGATTCTTTATTTAACTATAGAAGGCCTTGTGGTTGTCTTTCTATATGCTGCAATTCTGTTTTCATAGCTAGCTTTAGAGGATTTGATGAGGGATCTCAACTTTTTGTTGAGGCTGATAAGGGATATTCCACATCAGTTTCCTTCTTCTGTTGTAGAGTTTGTTTATGGCAGGGGACCACCAGATTGGTTTGCTTTTTTTGGAGGAGAGCATCTTGGTTCTATTGGGTATGGCGAGATCCATGCATTTGTGTACATGTTCATAAAGTGCATTGGTGTGTGATTCGGCAGTCATGCAACTATTGTCCATTTGCATGGGTGCTGTGAAGATAGCCACCTCTGTTTTTAGGAGCCCAAAGTTAGCTTCTAAGAAGTTTTTCATGGTGGTTACCTTTGCGGGGGGGGGGGGTATGAATTTCTAAGGTGATTAGTTTGTGGTCGGATCTAACCAGGTAGGATTTGACTATTGGTGTAGAGCAACGGTCACAAAAGTTAATAATGACCAGGTCAAGGATGTTGCTACCCCTATAATGGGGGTAAGAATGAGCTGGTACAGGGCATTGGAATTAATGAATTCCAGGAAACATTGGGCAAGTGTATTGGTTCATAGATAGTTTTCCTATTTAATGGAGGGGTAGCTGAAGTTGCCCAGTATGAGAGTGTTAGGTTGGACCCTAATATTCTCCAGGGTGCTTAGGAACGTGGAGTGTGAGTCTTGGAACATGGTTGGGGACCTATGGCAGGCTACGACCTGAATTGCTGTCTTACCCAATGTTAGCTGCACCTGAAGTATCTCTGATCCGTTATGTTGGGTTACCAGTCTGGAGGTGTGCGCATCCTTTATGAATATGGAAACACCACCGCCTTTGGTGCATCAGTCCAAGTTCTGGGGCCAAAATGTGTGGAATGAGTTATAGCCTGGTAGTGCAGGGTTGCTTTCTGCTGCCTTGAACCAGGCCCTGTTAATGACCATTTCAGTATTCATTTCTAGAAGAGCTGTAATATTTTTGTTAGTGTTAGGACAATTAAAGAAACTTAATTTATCCCACTACAATCCCTCTGCTAATGTGTGTAGGATATGAAAAGTCTCTAGTTATTCCCCTTTTACTGCATGTAGGATATGAACAGTCCCCAGCTATTCCCCTTTAACTGCATGTAGGATATGAACAGTTCCCCGCTATCTGCCTGTTACAGCATTTATGATATGAACAAGCTCCCAGCTTTCGCCCATGCTACAGCAAGTAGGATATGAACATACAGTCTCCATCGATCCCTCAGTTTTTGTGTGTAGCATTTGAACAGTACTCAGCTATCATCCTATTATCACTTAAGGGATAAGAAAAGTCCCCTGCTAACCCCTCTGCTAGTGTGTGAAGGATAATAACTCTCTTCTGTGTTTACTGCTAAATGATTAGTGAAGGAGCTTGACAGATTTTGTATGTCTTTTTGACCCCTGCTAACAATTTGGATGCCAATGACCAGTAATCTAACCAGTTCCCTGCTAGACTACTTGGTGCAAAGAAATTGTATTATTCTGGAAACCTTTTTGTTAATACATTTGCCACATCACACAGTCCCACATTCCTTACTTCCCTTTTCAAGATTTTCTGATACTTCCGATGCTGTTCTGATCTAGGAGTCTTCTTGTCTATGATGGAGTTTCAGGTGACATTGTAATCACCTCCCATCGTAATCAGATCTCCTTCCTTAAAGAAGGATTGCAGCTTTTCAAACAAATCTGAGAAAAACTCAGAGTCTATATTTGGGCCATGTATATTGCATAACACTAAAATAATATTCTTAACTTAACTCTAAGAATAATCCACCTACCCACTCTGTCTGCCTGCCTGTCCTGTTTTATCCAACTCAGTGCTTCATTAATATGTATTGCCACTCCTAATTTCAATTTACAGTGCCAGCTTACTGCGCTTCACTTGCCCATAAAAGATAGTAAATATCTTTTGAGTCTTTTTGCAGTTTTTGCTAATGTAAAACAATACATCTGGCTTTTGTTTCCTTAAAGATATTTGAGGGTTTCTTTTTGTTTTGGAGGTTAACCAGTGTACAATTATTGCTAAGGCAAACAGTATGATAATAATATGAATAACAAAAGACAAAAACTGGATTCAAAGAGAATGAGAAATTTAAGACCTGCATAAGCAACTAGTTGTAACCTTGTCTGACACTCTTCTCACTAAAGGTGGTGTATTCCCACCTTTGCACTAACTTTGCTTTTACTTTAGTAGAGCTGGGGCAACTTGAATATAATTAATTCCAACTGTATTTTGTGCTCAACATGGTTTGTTTGAGGGTTTTGGCTTGTTTTGCTTTGCTCCTGCCAGATCCGGTTTCTTTCCATCTATACTAAACATCAGAAGCTGCTGAACATTCTGTTTTTGTTACAGTTTGCAATTGTCAAGTTTTCCAATGTTTCTTAGTTCCTGTCCTCAGTCCAAATCCACTGTGGAAGCCAAGGATGCTTCTAGACCTTCTGTAGGACCTGAGTGACTGCAGCATATTTTCCTGGATGCGTCTAACTTTTTTCTGTCCAGTATGGTCTTTTTCCTTGTCTGACCTGATTTCACTGAATTTGGGACTTCATTTGGTAGAAGTTTATCCTGCAGGAAATGTAATGTAACATCCTAGGTCTCAGTAATGGTATCCTGATCACCATTTGATTTGCAGTGTGGCTGGATAATTAAAGACGGATGGGATGCCATTTTTATAGCACAGAGATCGAATAGTGGTGAATAATCTCTTTTCCTGTGCTGTTTGCTGAGAAAAGTCCCGAAACAAATGCACTGTGAACCATCTAATAGAAATTATTTTCCCTGCTTCAGTTTTGATAATAGTAGTACTTTATCTTCACAGTTCAGGAGTATAAAAATTATTTGTCTTGGCAGCTGATTTGCCTTATGGGGTGGTTTTAATGCTCTATGAACCCATTGTGTTATCATAGCATGTTCCAAACCTGATACTTAAGTTAGGTTACCTTGCATATAGTGCACCATATTCCCCAAAGTACGTGACTCCTTCGGGCCTACAAGTTTTAAATTTGCTGCAGCACTGCCTATTCTCTAGATCACAAACCTTTTGACTTGGGATACTCAGTGAGAGTTTTTTGAAAAGACAGGTCTGCTTGCATCTGCTGTATCCAGTCAAATTCTGCCTGATTGTCCTCCCATCTCTGGATTTCCTCCTTGTTATTAGATGCAAGGGCTTTAAGGGTTTGTTACCATTAACATTTGTGATACCAAATCTGTGAGGGTATCAATCTTCTCTGCTAATTGCAGGGTACCTGCCATTATGGAAGATCAGCACAGATCGTAAATGCCCCAATAACTATATATTACTAGAATGCATTATAAGTAAATCCCTGAGCATTTACTTATCACAGGGACAGAGTTAATAATCCAGGATGCAGAGCTCATGAGTTATGCTGTTGCCATGTTTTAAGGTAGGTCAGCCCCTCCTCATATTGGTATTGTTAAAATGCAAGCACTAGCTAAAAGATTTTTGATGGTCAAAACTATATAAAGAAATTGAAAGTACGTGTAAAAAATGTGTTATAAAGGAATAAAAACAGAAATTGCTAACCAGGAGAGTAAAGCAGAAACAGAAACTCAAAGAGAAAAGTACTGTCTGAAGAAGCGGTGTTGAGTCACTGAGAAAACACTCACCATTTTTGTCAATAAATGTTTCTGCACTACTCAGTTGTGGCAGTTTGGAGTACTTTTTTCTTTGAAAGGATGTGTTATGTATGATCTGGAATGCAACAGAGAAGCCTAGGCAAGCACTACTGCACTCATTGAGAATGTTGGAAAAGATTACACATTGATATCTTATGACCATTAATGACTAGTGTAATTATGGTTGTAAATAATGCTTGATCAAAATGGCAACAATTATTTTGTATGACGGAAAGCATCTCCAGCTGCAACTAATCAGTTAAAAAGACAGTTTGTTGCTTATTGCTTAACTGAACATTCTATCACTGACACTGACACTATCACTGAGAATAATATTTGGTTTCTTTCTCTTACAGTACACAACTTCGACTTGTTCCACAGCACTATCACCTGCAAAATTATTCTTAAGTAGATATGTAAAAAACAATGTTGCCCTGATGAAACAAAGTTGGAGTAAGACTGTTTGAAAGAAATAGTACTTGCAAAAGGTCAAGCAAACAACAGGACAGTCAACGAAGGTTCAATTTATCTACAGTTTGCACTGGGGAGCTCCTCAGTTAATTTCAGACATTGTTATAGAAAAAAAAATGGGCCTAGAATTTTACCAAGTGCAAGGATATGATTGAAGAATTTTATATAGGAGACGGCCTCTAATCTAGCGTTAATATGTGAAACAATAGAATAAAAATCCACCAAGCTGTACAAACTCTGAAACATACTTTATTATTAAACGCTTTTCACCCAACTGAATCGTTGGACTTCCTCAAATAAAATGTGATTAAAATTCATTGATTTAAATACAGCTCTAAAAAGGTCAGGTGACCTACTCATTATATATTTAAAGAAAATAACTTGTTTAAATACAAATCCATTGTGAATATATTAAGTTAATTGTGTTCTTTAAAACATTCATGTTATTTAAAAATGTTTTACAGCCAGCCAACAAAAATATTTTCCACAGAAACTTATTCTTTTTAAAACTAAATATTTACCTACATGTGAAAACATTTATATAAACATATAAAAATATATTTATAAAGTGTAACTTTGTGAATCTAAACATATACAAGACTAGATGTTCTGTATTTTAAGCATCTGAACTATCTTGATTCTGGTCAGATAAATGTGTATACACATATACTTTACCCCCTGACTACTTATCATGCATACCTTTATACAAAATAACAATGCACAATACTAAGGAAGGTGTATATGTATGTATACAAACAATAGAAAATCAGTATACTTACATACACATATACTTATATGTAAATATACCATTCACCTCTCTAAACTTTTTTAATTTTAGTAAGCACATAATAGAACATTTGTCATTAAGGCCTAGATATGTATAGGCATTGAGCCTTATTTGCCAAATTAATTCTAATTTCTCTAATAACAGAGAATGAGGGCCACCCCTAGGGTCAATATTAATCTGATCTATAACCTTAAACTTGAATTTATGATCTGGGAAAACAGATGTATGCTTTGCCAAAGCATTTTCTTCTTTATGTTTGTTTATACTGTACAAATGTTCATACACTCTATCTCTTAATCTACAATTTGTTTTCCCAATATAAAATGATGGACAAACTTGGCATTTTGCCACATAAACCACTCCCTTAGAGTTGCAATTAAATTTACATTTACTAACTATTTTTTGACCATTAATGCTTGTGCTAATTCCTTGCTCTATTATGTTACAGTGGGGACAGTTGCCACACTGAGTCATACCTATCTTGGAGGTAGATATCTTTTTCTGCTTCTCCAACAAGTTCTTGAAATTTAACCCTCTTCTCAAAACAAAATTAGGAGTATCACCCATTTTGGATGCCAAAAACATGTCTTCTTTAAATATACTCCAATTCTTGATGATAATGTTTTTAATGTTTTTAATATCAAGAGAAAAGGTCAAAATACATGCTAAATGAAAGTTTACCCTTTGTTTTTTTCTTCCGTTGGTAACATAACCAAATTGTTATAAATGTTATTGTCAACATTGTTTATTTGTCTGTTCTGTTTTAATATGGGGTTATATTGTCCAATACGTCTTTTAAGTTTGACTTCCTCTATTAGGTCATCTAACAGTTTGACAGGGTATGCGCTTCTTAAAAAAGGTCCTTTTTAGATTAACACATTCATCAAAGAAGTCATGTTTAGCAGTGATCATTCTTGCAGCTCATACTAATTGACCCTCCTGTATATGTGCATGTCTATTCTACCTTCTATAAATAGATCATTCAGGTAGATTCTAATACGCTGATTTGCTATATTTAATTCATTTAAGGAGGCTTCTGAATATGCATCAGATACTTTCACCAAGCTAAGATTTTTAGAAAATCTACTTATTCCAACACCTTCCTGCACTATACAAGTGCACACCCTTTTCATCAGAAGCGTTCAGTAGTGAAGGGTCATTTAGTACGAGCTGCAAGAATGACCACTATTGAACAGGACTTCTTTGATGAATGTGTTAATCTAAAAATGATGTTTTTAAGAAGAGCAGACCCTGTCAAACTATTAGATGACCTAATAGAGGAAGTCAAACTTAAAAGAAGTATTGGACAATATAACCCCATATTAAAACAGAACAGACAAATAAACAATGTTGACAATAACATTGATAACAAGTTGGTTATGCTACCAACGGAAGAACAAAACAAAAGGGTAAACTTTAATTTAGCATGTATTTTGACATTTTCTCTTAATATTAAAAACATTAAAAACATTATCATCAAGAATTGGAGTATATTTAAAGAAGACATGTTTTTGGCATCCAAAATGGGTGATACTCCTAATTTTGTTTTGAGAAGAGGGTTAAATTTCAAGAACTTGTTGGAGAAGCAGAAAAATATATCTACCTCCAAGATATGTATGACTCAGTGTGGCAACTGTCCCCACTGTAACATAATGGAGCAAGGAATTAGCACAAGCATTAATGGTCAAAAAATAGTTAGTAAATGTAAATTTAATTGCAACTCTAAGGGAGTGGTTTATGTGGCAAAATGCCAAGTTTGTCCATCATTTTATATTGGGAAAACAGATTGTAGATTAAGAGACAGAGTGTATGAACACTTGTACAGTATAAACAAACATAAAGAAGAAAATACTTTGGCAAAGCATACATCTGTTTTCCCAGATCATTAATTCAAGTTTAAGGTTATAGATCAGATTAATATTGACCCTAGGGGTGGCCCTCATTCTCTATTATTAGAGAAATTAGAATTAATTTGGCAAACAAGGCTCAATGCCTATACATATCCAGGCCTTAATGACGAATGTTCTATTATGTGCTTACTAAAATTAAAAAGTTTAGAGAGGTGAATGGTATATTTACATATAAGTATATGTGTATGTAAGTATACTGATTTTCTATTTTTTGTATACATACATATACACCTTCCTTAGTATTGTGCATTGTTATTTTGTATAAAGGTATGCATGATAAGTGGTCAGGGGGTAAAGTATATGTGTATACACATTTATCTGACCAGAATCAAGATAGTTCAGATACTTAAAATACAGAACATCTAGTCTTGTATATGTTTATATTCACAAAGTTACACTTTATAAATATATTTTTATATGTTTATATAAATGTTTTCACATGTAGGTAAATATTTAGTTTTAAAAAGAATAAGTTTCTGTGGAAAATATTTTTGTTGGCTGGCTATAAAACATTTTTAAATAACATGAATGTTTTAAAGAACACAATTAACTTAATATATTCACAATGGATTGCATTTAAACAAGTTATTTTTCTTTAAATATGTAATGAGTAGGTCACCTGACCTTTTTATAGCTGTATTTAAATCCATGAATTTTAATTACATTTTATCTGAGGAAGTCCAACGATTCAGTTGGATGAAAAGCGCTTAATAATAAAGTGAGTTCATACAGCTTGGTGGATTTTTATTCTATTGTTTGTCCTTGAGTTTTTTGTCATTTTTTTATGTGTAAGGACACTAAAAAATTAATTCACACATGCTTTTGATGCTGACTGTGCTAATGAGTAAAAATCATAGAATACTTCAGTTGCCAGTCCTGAATTGTTTACTAACACCATACATAAGACTGTCATGCAAACAAATGACAATGAAGTTCCAGAAATTCCTTGCCTGAATGGAGAAAATCACAGATTAGAAATCCACCTCACTATCTTAACTATTAACTAATGAGTACGTGCAGATGTACAAAATGATTGTACAACATTAATGGATTAACTGGATCGTCCAGCGGACATTATCAAGTGGATGTGGACATGTAATTTTAGCTTAGTAAATGAGATTAAGTATATTTGATCTGAGAAAATATTGTGCAGGTAAGTGCAGAGTCTCTGTAAAGATGAGTCCATACAGAATTGTAAATGTAACCGCACATGTGCTGTTTTGTTCATTCAGTGTTCAGTAAGGCTTTTGACTGTACACCCACCACTGTACCTCCTTCAAAAGAAAATCATGGGTTGTAATTAAACAAATAATGTACTTTAACTCCTCCCCTAACATGCCAGTATGTACCTTTTGGAAAGCTGCTCAATTATTCCCTTCTTCTTTTAGTTTTACATTCTCATATCACCATTTCTACATCTGATGCAGATTCCAAAGTCACAGCATAGTATCTAAATTCTACATTAAACTACTTAAAAATCGAGAAAATTCTGACTAAAATCTCTTTTAAAAAAATCATTAAAAAGCCATTTCAATATAAACTGGGAGTTCATTTAAAGTTTCGTCATTACCTGACAATACCTATTTAACACCAACCTCTGGCCAATGCTATGTTCTCCTTCTGTTCTGCGGGGTTCCTCCCACCTCTCAAAAACATACTTGGCATTTCCACATCAAACTCTCCCAAGAATGAGTTGTGGAAAGAAGCAGTGCAAACTTTAGATGGTGCCTATCAGGGGAAGAGTTGTTTATACCAACTGCTTTGGGCATCAATTGTGTTGCACAGTAACATGGCTCAGAGACTGTGTGCTGTATCAGGGATAGCCACTTGACAGTGTAAAAATTGGCTCTAGGTGATTGGGTCATGTTGACTAATGTCGCCAAAAATGGGCATGAGTATTTGCTGGTGATAAGTGGATTGAGTACAAGGCCTACTCTGATATGTTTCAGGAATCCATGCTAACAGCCCTTATTGTCTAATGTGTGTCTGCCATAAAGCACAGTAATCCTGGGTCAATAAGCTACTAGTCAGACTGTGATCAATTGCCCAGATTAGGTTAGTAGGGATATCTCTGTTGAGCAAAAATTGAATATAAAACCAATGAACCAGCTAAATATGAACTAGGAATTGGTACACTTAGTGTAGTTTCACTGACAGGATATATATTAGAAGTGGATAACACGATGGTAAGGAGGAGGTTGGACATCCTCTATATTCAGGAAACAAGATGGAAGGCCATTTGCAGAAAAGCCACTTGGCTTGGGATCTAGAGTTTACTACTTGGGGAAGGGGGGAGGACAGACTATGAATGCTGTGGGAACTGGGATGGAGTAGCTTCAGAAATTAGTGAGGCATGTTATCAGAATTAATGACAGACTCATGGCAATCAGACTCCAGTGTAAGGATAGGACAGTATTCGTAAACTTGACCTATGACCCACAGCAGGGATTTGATAACAAGGAAAAGAGTGCATTCGGCAACTGTTGCAAGACTTACTAAATAAAGCAGGACAACATGAGTAGGAATTGATAATGGGAATCCTTAGTGCACATATTGGGGCAGACAGTACAGGATATGAGGACTACCCGGGCCCACATATTTGGGACAACAGGAACTGAGAAGGAGAGGCCATTCCAGACTTCTGTCTGGCAAATGGCTTGATAGTAGCCACATGGTTCAGCAAGAGAAAGACAGTCACAAGACCACATACAAGAGTGGCCAGCATGCATCTCAGGTAGACTTCCTCCTACTAATGAAAGGGTACTGGGGTAGAATCAGTAATTGCAAAGTCATCCCCAATGAAACAGTTGGCCCACAGTATAAGCCACTGTTTGCACAATCAGCTGCAAAGAGTGGTCAGAGAAGGATCTAAGGTCAATAGAGACTATGTTGAAGACCTGGAAGTAAACTGGATAGAAGGCACAAGAGTTTATTTATTTATTTACATTTGTTTACCAGGAAATTCCAACTGGACACGGGTCCTTTTTCAGTGGAGGCCCGGGGAGAAAAGCTCCACAGAACAATAAATGAGCAGCCGAGTACATGAAGAACAATTGAATATACATACAATAGCAAATATACATACTGCAGCAAACATTAGCTATACATACAATATGAAACATAGTAATGAACGGATATACCGATATCTAGCTAGAGGCTAGAAATAAAGGTAGGATGTAGATACAGATAGTACTAAGCTCAAAGAGATACTGTTCTAAACTCATATACCTAAATCTTATATACAGATATTGCACTATTCAAGCAGATATAAAGTAGAAGCTCCACATGAAGGTGGAACAAACTAGAAGGGCTAATGGGACAGAAGGGGAAGATGGAGGAGTAAGAAAGGAGACTGAGTGAGTAGCATACATGGGTTCAAGGAAATACTGTAGACTCTAGCACCTCAGGAGGAAAAGGAAACAAACAGAGTTGAAAAAGAATGGCGGGACCTCAAAACAGTATGTGTGAAAACTATACAACAGATATGTGGCTGAGCCAGTTATGAAAATAAGGTGCATATGGAAAGCTAGTGGTGAAATACACAAGTCCAGGAAGTCATCAAAATCAAGGAGTTCAGGAAATAGCGGGAGAAAGAAAAGATGGACTAGAAAGGAATAGTAGCTGCCTAACAAAGATGCAAAGAAAGCATTTGCAGGCATTAGACACACTCTACCAGGTTGCGGAAAGTAATTCTGTATATGACACAAAAAAAAAACTCTTTCAGATTGCAAGGCAAAGACAGAAAAATAAAGAAGATAATCACCTGAAAAAGGTTGTCATCCTAGTTGAACTTTCCTGATAAATAAAGATTGATTAAATCAATCAATCAATCAATGAATCAATCAATCAAATCAATCAATCAATCAAACACCTTTCACAAGGGATGCCATTAACAACCTGTTCACCAGCCCACAGGGCATCAAAGGCAGATAGAAGAAGTACTTCCAGCAGTTTCTAAATGAAGAAAACTTCACAGAATGTGTGCTGCCACAGATATAGCCTACAGTGAAAGAAAAAGAAGAGAAACCCTCCCTAGAAGTATGAATAGCACTAAAGAAGATGAAATCAGAGAAAGCAGCAGGCTCACATGAGGTTATAGCATATAGATATAATGAACGTGTTGGGTGTGTTCTGGGAAAAATGGCTCCAGTGGCTACTCATAGCAATGAAGAGAAAGTCATATCCAAGATGACTGATGAATAAGCACTCTGCTGACAGTGTATAAGAACAAATGGGACATTCTTAATTGTGGGAGTATAGCAGTATCAAATTCCTGTCACACTGCATGAAAGTTCTGGAGAAGGTGATTGATAAATGAATATGCAGAGTAGTATAACGTTAGAGGGGAGATGAGTAGTTCAGAATCAGTTCCGGAATCAGCACAACTGACTCAACTTTTGTAGTGAGACAGATAGTTGAGAAGAAGCTAGAGATGGGAAAAAGGCCATCTGGGTATTTCCAGACTTGGAAAAAAACATATAACAAGGTCCCAAAGAAAGCCAATTTGGGCAGTCCTTCGATGGTCTGAACTCCGAGAAACATTGGCAAAATTAGTGAAGGCTCTGTACAAGGACCCAGTGATATAAGTACAAACAGTGGTTGGATTCACAGAGGGGTTCCCAGTAGGAGTGGGTGTGTATCAGGGTTCATCATTGAGCCTATTCATAATCATGCTAGTGCTGGACCCCAATACAAACAGGTCAAAGGGGACAGATCAACAAAATTACTGTATGCAAACAATGTGACATTGCAAGCAGACTCTGAACAAGAACTTCAGCAAATGATAGAGGTATGGAATGCAAAACTCTATGCATATGGGATGAAACTGAGCAAAGATAAGACATTTGTAATGGCAGCAAATGGTGGAAATCTGAAGAAGCTGAAAACTTGAGATAGAAGGAAAAATAGTGGAATGGGTTAATAGCTTCAGGTATCTGGGAGAGGTGGTTTTGGAGAAGGTGGAAGTCAAAGCTAGAGCCAGAGGGCCTGCAGCCAACTAGCACAGAGTGCGCGGGGTAGTGTGAGACTGAAGAATGCCAAAGAAGTTGAAAAGTAAGGTGTACAAAACAGTAGTGTGACCAGTAAGGATAACTGTATGGTGCACACACCTGGGCAGTAATGGCAGAGTAGTTAAAGAGGTTACAGGTGATGAACATGAAGTGCCTGAGAAGGGTAGTAGGATGCACACAATGGGACAGATGAAGAAATGAGGATATCAGAGCAGAAGCCAAAGTATTTCCAATTGCAGAGAAAGTCAAAGATGACAGATTACAGTCACTTGAGCATATATGCACAGAAACAGAAGACAATCTTGTGAAAAATATTAGGGAAAGAGGAAATGAGGACATCCAACAAAGAGATGGCTCGGATGTGTGAGAGAAGATCTGTGACAGTCATGCATGACTATCGAAGAAGGTAAAAGATTGAATCCAGCGGTATTGAATCAAGAGACATGAGGACAACCACATCTACACCTTGACCCCAAATAGAAAATGGGAAATAGGGGTTTGATGATGATGATGACCTATGAAACAGCTCTTTCTCCCTACAGACCCTATCTCTTAACTCACTGGCAGTTTTCCACAGAGGATTAACACTCTGAGCTGTTAACATGCTTCATTCTGTAGTTTGGCATTTGATTTCCACAGTTTTCATTTCTCTGTTGTATAAATCTGGGAAAGCTACAATGCGCTAGCAGCTTACTAAATGAGAGGCTCCCTCCTTGACACCAAAGTGGGTACTGTTTCGGCTTATCTATTTAGCAATGTTTTTTTTTTGCTGTTTGCAGTATGCACTGCACCAGTATTTGTTTTTGTCATGTTCTGAGAATATGAATGACATTACAGAAACTTTCTTTTTAGTATATATTAGTTTAATTGCTTTTGTTTATCTGCACCATTTATATAGCAGGCCATGCAACTTCTACATATTGAGATATATTTATATTTTACTGGTAAAGGTTCCCTTCCTAATTAAATATTCCCTGGTGTTCATTTCAGATCTGAATAATATAATATAACATTTTGGAATAAAGATACATATAATTAAACCACTGCTGGAAGATAAAATGGCAAATATTTCCACAGCAACCATATACGTCCCCTTGGTACTCAGGTAAGCAGGGATGAAGGACAGCCAGACGCTGACAAACACCAACATGCTGAATGTGATAAACTTGGCTTCATTGAAATTGTCAGGCAGTGTCCTGGCTAAGAAAGCTACCACAAGACTTATACTGGCTAAGAGGCCCATGTAACCCAAGAGCCACCACAAAGCATTACTGGACCCATCATTACATTCTATTATTATTGTATCTAGTTTGAATTTCATGTTTTCTTCAGGAAAAGGAGGTGCAGTTGACAGCCACACCACACACAGGGTAACTTGAACCATTGTGCAGAAACAGATGATGCAACCAGGAAGTACAGGCCCCATCCATTTTCTTAGCTTACTGTTTGGATTAGTGGCCTTGAAGGCTATGACTACTGTGATGGTTTTAGCCAGTACACAAGAGACACAAAGAGCAAACATTATACCAAAGACAGTCTGTTGGAGCATACACATTAATGCAGTGGGTTTTCCAATAAAAATCAGAGAACAAAGACTACACAAGACAAGAGCTATGAGAAGAATAAAACTAAGTTCTCGATTGTTTGCTTTTACAATAGGAGTGTGACGATATTTAACAAAAATAATTAATATAGCAGCAGGAAGCAGAGCAGTGATGCTAGTGATGGTAGTCAATGTTGCTCCAAGAAATTCCTGATAAGAGAGGTACTCGATTAATTTCTTTATACACTCTTCCTGTCCTTTGCTAGGCCATGAATCATCTGGGCACTTAATACAGTCATTAGCACCTAAAACAAAATGAAAGACATAGTTACTGCATAATGTTAGCCATTTCATGGAAGATTTCAGAACGGATTATGTAACACACTCTACAGCATTATACTTGGAGGTAGGTAGCGTCAGTCTATTATATGTTCCTATGTGTTTACTAAAGACCAAATTATATATAAAAACATAAATAATATATTATGCTGGTTGCTTTATCAAATATATTGTCTTTGTGTTAAAAACTGATTTATTAACTTTGGTCCTGCTGTACTGACTTGCACATATGGTTTACTGTGGAAAAATGTCTGGTTATTTCTACATAGAATATTGTGTGGTGTTAAACCATCTCAGTACAACCATCTCAGTCACCACAATGCTGCAATGTTTTCTGAATCTGGTCCCATGTAGATAAACACAGAGTCTATAGGCCAGATTCAGAAAACTTTGCAGCACTGTGGTGAGTGAATTTGTGCAATGAGGGGCCACGCTCTAGGTTTATGTGATTCAAAGACAAGAGTATTGCTAGCGAGAAATGCTGAACAGCAGGTTCATTAGCAGTATATGTTAATGGCATATGACATGATAATGAGCAACTTTGTTAAAATGAGCGGCTTAGTGTATGCAATGAGGAAAAACAAGATGGTGGAGCTATTCCTAAATGTATAAAAGCAGTATCTTGGAGCTGCCCATGCTGTATAAATGAATGTTCCCATTCATGCTAAGGGAATTGATAAATAATGGTAGGTATGTTGCAGCCATATTAATAAATATCGATCTGCAAGAGACTCTCATTGCAAATATTTTTATTTAATTTGTTTTGAATTTGTTAACCATTGTAGAGCTATTGTCTATTACATTGTATATCATCATCCTGGAGGTGGTGTGTTGTCTGACCTTGCTTAATGTTTCATAGACTCCAAAACACAGACATTGCGGTCTGGTACATTGTGGATAGGGGACCATGCAAGGCATTGTGGACATATGTCAGCCTCATCTGCTGCCCTATGGGACTCATGGAGTAGCTATCCCAGCAGATACAAAGGTATTTGTGGCTTTATATATATTAGCTACAGAGACCTTTCAGTGACATACCGAGAACACATTGAGGGTATTGCAAGCATCTGCCTCAAGAATACTGTCAAAGCCATGCTTCAGCATGTACCACAGAGAACAGAAGGAGCATAATGCCAGACTTCTGTAATATAGTCAGTTTACCTGAGGTACTGCGGGCCATTGATGTACCCAAATTAAAATAAAGGCCCCACTTGGTGAACTGTGAACTGCAAAGGGTATCACTTCAACTGTTAGGTAGTCTGTAATGCATAAGGTATCATCTACAATCTGTCTGCAAGTCACTAAGGCAGTTATCATAAATCCTACATATGACACTCCTTTGACCTGTACCAATGCTTTACAACAGGTGTCTCTTCCAAAATCTTATTAGTAAAGCTAGACATGTGCTGGAACACTAGCTGATGACACCCAACAGAAATCCACAAAATAAAACAGACCTGGGATTCAACCATGCTCACTTGCAAACAGAGAACATTACTGAGCATGTACCAGACTGCTAAAGATACAATTTCACTTTCTGGATTTATCTTGTGGCATCCAGCAGTATGACCCTGGTATCTGTGCAAAAATATTTTAAGTATATCCAGTGTGGTACACTATCATACATAGAAGGCAATTATTGCAGGATGGGCACTTACAGGAGCAGCAGTCCCCAGCACACCAGGCAGTGCAGCAGATGAGGAATCAGGGGATGAGCCAGCAGCAGGGGATGAGCCAGCAGCAGGGGATGATCATGCCAGATTGAGGTGGGTACATTATACTGTGGCTGTGGCAAAGAGGCAGTGGCTCACACACAGAGTCAGAACATAGAAAGGCAGTGTAATGCAGATACATTACAGTCAAAGTGATGTATGCAAAACCATCAAAAAGCTGTGCTTACCCATGCATAGGCTGGCCATGCTGTGCATCTGACACAGGCATTACAAGTGACAATGGACAAAGGCAGAGCACAGTTATCATCATTTGCATAGGTGGGGGAGGAAGTACATGTGTGGAGGTCTTTCACAAAGAAATGTGCGAGTGTTCAGAACAATAAAAAAAAATAGTATTGCTGTGTTTATGGGCTTTCAGTGGTGGTGGTGGTGGGGCTTAATGTAAAAGGCTTTGTGAAAGGCCAATGTCAGTGAAAGTGTGTGTGTGTGTGTGTGTGTGTGTGTGTGTGTGTGTGTGTGTGTGTGTGTGTGTGTGTGTGTGTGTGTGTGTGTATAGTTCTAGCAATATTGGTCCAGTGCATGCATGGTACAGGTCTGAGCATCCTTTGCATGCACTTGTCCATGAATGCTAGCTCTACCAGGATTGCATAATGGTTGTATAATGACCCCAGCTAGATACTGGCATGCTGCATGACTGCAAGCAATGTCTGCTATGAGAAATGCTATAGCAGTGACTGCCATGACCACAGGAATGTCCTCACCTTGATGTAGACATATTCACAACAGATGTAACCATGAAAAAGCTAGCAGTGCTGCAGCATGATCTAGATTGCCATTGTGTATAATGGCTTCCATCTGTGGAGGAAGCAGTGGAACCGGTTCATGGATGACACCTCACCCTTGTCAGGTAAGCTTAAGAGGACATTGCGTGTTCAAGTATATGACTGAATCTATTGAAACATTCACACATATGCGACATGCTCCCCCATAGATAATCTCTCACAACCTGCATCAACCTTACTGTTAGAAAAATATATATTTACAATGTATGCTGCTTAGGAAAATGTGCATTTAAACATTCAGACATATATAAGTTGTGTGGTCAGATATATAAAGAAATGTGTGCTTTAGACAGGAATAAATGTGCTCAAATCTATATAGTATGAAATGTAATGCATTTAATTCTGTTTTACTAGAATAATAGTAGAAATAAACTCGCATATTATTGCTTGAAGCATAAGCTGCAGTGTAATCAGAAATTTGGCCTTGGCAGCGTTCAAGCGCAGCCTGGCTCATGTCTTTCAAGTAAAGATTATTTTGCAAAGTTAGAAAATAATAAATCTGTCTGCATGTGTATCCTTTCCTGCTATCACCAGAAGAATAGCCTTGTGCGCACTATCAGAGATAGAGTCCAGCTGGTAAGCAAGCATGGAACAAAGGAAAGCATTTTAAGAAGAACTGCACCCATTGTATTCAAACTAATCTAAGAGCCTTGAATTGGCTACATCCTCAGGAGGACATTGTGACTGACCAGGTGCTTGCAAGGCTGTAACATTCTCATGGGAAAAAGATTTTTTGAAAAACACCATCTCAGCACTTTTTCATAAGTTACTATGATGTAAAGACCCTGTCACTGACCACGTCAGTGAGGTGGGCAAAACTGATAGTGAAGTGTATAAAATATGAAGTCTACCATCAATAAATTAGTCAAAATTCTATACAAGTTTGTGTATGGTTTTTTGCCTCCTAATGTACATTAGAGTATAAGATACTTGAGTTCTCCTGCATTATTGTTTGTTATTGATTGACATTGTTTTTGAATACTAAATGATTTTTACAGTCTGACTCTAACAAATTTATTTAACATTTTGGTCCTAATCATGCCGGAATTCCCTTGGTAAGCTGCAGGTCACAGAGTGCATGAGTGCTGATAAATCTGCGCAGGAGAAGCTGCCGAAAAAATGGTTCTTCTTAAAGTGAAAAGACCTCCGACTGAATTGTTGTGTGTAAAGAGGCTGTCCACTTTCTGATCTGTGGCTGAAAAGCGGAAGACTGGGCCCCAAGGAAAAACAGTAAAAGCAGGAGGCTCAGGTAAGAAGAATTTCCCTCTTTGTCTTTGTTTTAGATCAGGGACCAGGTTACACTGTGCTATTGCTAAGGTTTGTGATAGCAGGGAGAGAGAGTCAAGTATTGTATCTTGAGTCATAGATCAGGGAATAACAAAGCAAAGTAAACAGTCATTCTAGACACTACTGTGGATATGGGGAAATAAGATACCACGTGGTACAAGAGAAGGGTTACGTAACAGTCTTTTTAAGACATGGGAAATCAGTGCACTAAGAGATCACGAGATCCGCCCCTAACGGATAATGTGAAGCATATGCAATTGCAGTAAGCAGATAATGTGAGATATTTTGCAAAATGTGTTAACAACTATAAATTTGATAGTAAACTAGATAAACTTTCACTAGTTAAACTCCTTAAACAAGCTTTAATCTGATGCAGGGCGTCAGGCAAAAGAAAAACAGCACCAACTAGGCATACCTCAAGCACATAGGTGGATTGAGGAAGCAAATTGTAAAAAGAAAAAAAACAGAAGCTTAAAAATTCTGAAACATTTTTAGACAACAGAGTGAAAGGTCTAACAGACAGAATCTCTGAAAAATGAAAACTTAGAGCAGACTGGACTTGCATTAATTAATGCATACAACAGGAAAATGAGACAGTAGATGGATATTATGCTAGATTATTAAAATGCTTAAAACAACAATTAAAAAAAAAAAAATACATTTTTAAAAGGTTGCATTGCCTCTGTTAGTAGTTTTATTACAAGGCATATGATAAATCACTGAACAAGCAGGCTGCAAGCCTTACTTGAGTATGCTAGACGTACTGAAAGACACCTTAATAGTAAAAAGAAAAAAAGGCACAAGTCTTCACTGCTGAAGACGGAGCTGAAGTATTTGTATTACAGTCAGGTAAAAAGGGCATCTAGCTAGGGACTATAAACAAAATAAGAAAGCAATGACAGAAGATAAAGGAGATGTGGACTGACTATATGATAGTGATAATAACCAAAAATCATCAGGAAAGGTTAATAAACAAAAGAAAATGTGAATGTAGTAGAGGGAATAGAGGAAGTACAAACAGATGTAGAGAATAAAAATGAAAATAAAATTTTAGATTTAGCATTGTTGAGCCTGGAGCTCTACCTAGCAAATACAAAACCAGAAGTAACACTTCTGGTGGAGGGAAGAAAGGTCAAATTCCTGTGTGACTCAGGAGCGTCACGGACTTTGATACACCCCTCCAAGTTACCAAAACATTCTAAATCACCTGATTATATATTAGTAAAAGCAGCAAATGGACAGCTATACAGGGAACCACTTTCCCATAATATAGCAATAACTGACCCTGTTTCAGGTATGACTCAGAAAAGTAAAATTGTAGTTTCTGCAAAAATATCCAGTAAACTTACTGGGAAAAGACCTTGTGCAGATATTTGGCATAGCAGTAGTTCCTACCATGCAGGGTATGGAAGCACAAAGACAAATGGATGCTCTTGTGGTGTGATCAGAGGGTGAAGCCTATTATTGGTACAGCCAGGACCTAGTTATGATTGGTCCAGGGCAGTAACCAAAGAACTGATAAACGTAGCCATCAGTAAGGTACCCTCCCTTGACACTGATCAGCAGCACTTGTTACATTGTACTCCATACTACTGTAGCACACCAGGACCTAATAAGAAATATAAGTAAAAATCCTGCTGACAAATTAATATTACAAACTTTATGCTGGGATACTGAGGGAAACAGTGTAGTAAGCTGTTCATTACCTCAGGAGTTCATGAGATTGTATAAGTCCAATAGACTGCCACATGTCAGCTTGACAAAAAACAAAAGTGTTAAATGGGCAGACTTAGAAAAAAAAAGGTAACAAAATGGAAAAACAGACTGATTTAAAAATGTCAGGACAAGGAATATAAAAACAAAACTGAATTGGTTGACACAGACACATACAGCTGTACACTTGCAATCTAGTAAGGACAGCTGATTAGCATTTTTATTAAAAGAAAAAGAAAAGGCCTTGTGTAAAGTTCCAACAACTCTGTGGTCAACAGGCAAGTTAAATGTAGGGCTTATTCAAGCAGCAGGACCAGTTACAATTACCCCAAAGTCAGCTTTTAGACCACAGAAAAAACAATACATTTTGAAAAAGAATGCAAAAGTAAAAATTAAGCCTATAATAAGCAGCATTACTCAAAAAAGGAGTACTGGTAGAATCTCCTGATTCACCATGTGATACACCCTATTTCCTGTTAAAAAAGCAAACGGGGAATGGCAGATGGTACAAGATTTATAAGCTGTAAATAATGCAGTAATACCTAAAGCACCCACGGTGCCAGACCCACATACCTTGTTAAATGATTTAAAGCCACAACAGAAGTATTTTACTGTGGTAGATATAAGCAATGCTTTCTTTTCAATACCTATACATCCTAATAGTCAATATTGGTTTGCATTTACATTTCAGGGTAAAAGGTATACATATACTCGACTACCACAGGGATATTGTGAGAGCCCAATAATATTTGCACAAAAAATGGCTAGCAACCTGGCAGGGTCTACCCCACCAGAAAGTAGTCAAATTTTACTTTATGTAAATGACATCTTGCTAACAGCACCCAGCAGCAGTGCAGGGTGAATACAGTAGCATTGTTAAAATTTTTAGTAATACAAGGACACAAAGTAAACAAGAGTAAGTTACAAACTTTGGGAAAAAACACAGGTTAGATACCTGGGATATGTGATATTCAATAAAGGTAAAATACTAGATAGTGGGAAAGAGAAAAGAGAAAAAAAAAAAAAAAACAGCAATTTTGCAAGCACCCAAACCAACAACTAAAAAAGAAATGATGTCTTTTCTTAGGTACAACTAATTTTTGTTGGAACTGGGTACCAAATTATTTTACAATGGAAAACAAAAGCAGAAATGGCTTTCTGCAGGTTGAAGCAGTTAATAGCTTCTTCATTAGTTTTAAGACTTCCAAGTTATCACAAACGTTTTTTTTAGACCATAGATTGTAAGCAATGGTACATGACATCAGTA
Organism: Protopterus annectens; assembly: GCF_019279795.1. Classification (NCBI taxonomy): domain Eukaryota; kingdom Metazoa; phylum Chordata; order Ceratodontiformes; family Protopteridae; genus Protopterus; species Protopterus annectens. Next base: position 1,106,195,199 of record NC_056746.1, read on the forward strand.
TTAAAGCAACAACATGGGGATAAGCAATGCCCCATAGCTTACTATTCATCACAGTTAGACCCAGTGGTGCAATCTTTGCCTCACTGTGTACAAGCAGTAGTTGCAGCAGCAATGGCAGTACAGGCTTCAGCCTCAGTGGTGTTATTCCACCCTCTCACATTGAGAATGCCTCATGCAGTTGCAATAATTCTGCCACAAGAAAAAGTTGCATACCTTTCTCCTGCTAGACATCTTTCATGTATGACCATACTGCTGAGTCAACCTCATATAAACAGTTAGCTTTACCTAGACAAGATCTTACAGATATGCCCTTGGATAATGCTGAGGTGACATATTACGTGGATGGCTCATGCAGAAGGGGTCCTACAGGGAAAAATCTGGTGGGGTATGCAGTAGTTACAGACACTAAAAATTTAGAAGCACAAACTTTGCCACACAACTTGTATGCTCAAGCAGCAGAACTGGTAATTTTGACAGGAGCACGTATTTTAGTAAAAGGCAAAAAAAAAGTAAACATATATACTGATAATCAGTATGCTTTTTCTACAGTGCATGTGTTTGCACAATAATAAAAAATAGAGGATGATTACATCCAGTGAAAAAGCTATTAATCATGCGCAATTTATTTTGGAGCTATTAGAATCTATTCAGTTGCCTACCAAAGTAGCTATTTGTAAATGTGTAGCTCATACAAAACAACAGGATAAGATTTCAAAAGGTAATGCACGAGCTGATGCAGCTGCAAAGCAAGCAGCCTCAGACTCAGAAACTTTATTTTTAAATAAAAAATTACAACCCTTTGAGATTTTAGATTTAGACATGTTAAAACAATGCAAATGCTTACTACAAAAGCAAAAACAAAACTGGGTAAAACAAGGTGCAATTTTGAGAATGGACTGTACTTTTCCAAAGAGAAAAAAAACAATATTACCGTCTAATTTGTTTAGATATGCACCTTTGCAGATCCATCGGTAGTGCCATGTCTCAACAGGGGATGGTACAGTTAGTAAATAAAATATTCCAAACATATGGATACATAAATTATACAATAAAATTTTGTGCAGCTTGTCATACTTGTAACAAGCACCATGCACAAGGAGCATTTAAAACAAGCAAGGAGTTTCCTACACCACCATATCCATTCCATACTATTTGTATGGACTCCATAGAGTTGAATAAATGTGAAGGAAAGAAATACTGTTTAGTGATCATAGATATGTTTTCAAAATGGGTAGAAGCTTTTCCAACCAGGAATCCGAATGCAGCAACAGTGGCAAAGGCCCTAGTAAAGGAAATAATTCCTAGATTTGGCATACCGGAAAGAATCTATAGTGGCAATGGGACACATTTTGTCAATCAGACAATTCAACAACTTGGAAGATTTTTTTGGAATTTCCTTAAGGAATCACTGTGCTTACCACCCACAGTCAGCAGGACTGGTGGAGAGGTACAATGGGATTTTAAAAAAACAAGTTAAGAAAGTTGATGAGTGAGACTCAGAAGAATTGGATTTGCTGTTTACCTCTAGCATTGCTGAGCATGAAAACAGTAACAAATGTAAAGGGTTTGATCCCCTTTAAAGTAGTATTTGGAAGGGCATATTATGTGCCTCAGTAAAAGCTCTCATGCCTGCAGAGCTGGAGGCTGACAGTTCACTAGCTAATTATATAAAGAAACTGTTTATAAATAAATCTGTTTTGCAGTTTAACTCTTTTCAGACAAAAGAACTTTCAGCTGAATAAAAACTTTGTGACTGATACACAAGGGCAAAATGGCCAAGAGTAAAGAAAACAAAAAAGCAGAGCAACCCAAGAACTATTGCATAATTATTTTGTTAACTGTGTATTTGTTAACTATAAGTGTGACAATTTTTCTCTTATTGTGGTTTTTCCCTGCACTCAACCACACAAGTGAAAGTGAGAAGACGTGATGAACTGTTTATAGACTGGCATCCAAACTTTAACACGTACCTGGCCATGAAGCAAGTGTATACAGAAACTATGCACATTTCAAATTGCTGAGTTTGTACAGCTATACCAACAACATATAATAGACTTTAACGTCCTCTGTCCCTCTGGGGATAAAATGAGACTTTGGAAAGTTTTTTTTATACAGAAACTGTGAGATCACAGGACAAAATTGCTTTATTTTTACCTGTCACACAAAAAGGAGTTGTATGTTTCTACAAAGTAATACCCTCCAGGTGGGCTGGAGTAATGGTAATATAACAATGTCTTATAAATGTTACATTAAAGTCAAAAGTGGGGTACTGTTTGTAATACTAACCATGATTCATATCTGAGTTCAATGAAAACTACATTAAATGCAGTATGTGACAATCCAGTCTTAACTAAGCAATTGTCTATTAAGAATAAAAAAATGTTTCATGCAGGGATAACACGTATCAGTACCAAAGTAATGATTTTATTTGTGGGAAAAAGGCATATAAATGGTTACCTGAGAATTGGTCCGCAGTTGTTTTTTGGGTTATCTGGTTTTAGCAATAAGACATACTGCAGAATTACCTTTGGGTAAAATACGAAACGTAAGGAAAACAGCTCGAGAATCTGAAGGTCCAGTGAAAAAAACCTGTGAATCCAGTTGGTAAAATCGAAGCTGGTTGAAAAGGCCATAATTCAGTGAAAGACAAAAGTAAATTGACTCATATGAACTTGGGCAACAGTGTTATATCCAGGGCAGGAATACCACCAGCCTATGGAGCAGTCAAATCGATCTGGGAGCTGAGGAAGCTGTCAAAAAGTCATGAGCAATGCAACTTTTTCCACCCTAGAATTGGTGACTAATGAACTGAATGCAATAAAAACTGTTGTGCTACAAAATCGAATGGCTCTTTACTTCACCCTAGCGGCAAGAGGTGGTACATGAAGAAGAATGCTGTGTGTACATTCCAGACAACCAACATGAAATCAATGACCACCTAGAGGTAATTCAGCAAGTATCAGCAATGACTAAACCAAGCCCAAACCCACTGACGGACTTTTTCCAGAATCTGTTTGGGGGGGGTGGGGTTCCATCCTATTAAACATTTAATTGCTATTTGTGTGGGTATACTCCTAATAGGAGCATGTGTTTACTGTGAAATTCCCTGCATGAAAAAATTAATCAAAAATTTGTTGATATATCTGCTACTGAAACTTTTTACCAAAGTGTTGAAATTAAAAGATTAATTTCAAATGATGCTTTTTCTGAAATATAAAACCAATGACTAACTTAGCTGAAAGTCCTTGAAAGGAAAAGGCTAAGGAATGAAATGATACTGTTTATGTTTCAAATAGAATGAAATGCATTAACAGGAGGGAGAATGTTAGAAAAATATATATTTACAATGTATGCTGCTTAGGAAAATGTGCATTTAAACATTCAGACATATATAAGTTGTGTGGTCAGATATATAAAGAAATGTGTGCTTTAGACAGGAATAAATGTGCTCAAATCTATATAGTATGAAATGTAATGCATTTAATTCTGTTTTACTAGAATAATAGTAGAAATAAACTCGCATATTATTGCTTGAAGCATAAGCTGCAGTGTAATCAGAAATTTGGCCTTGGCAGCGTTCAAGCGCAGCCTGGCTCATGTCTTTCAAGTAAAGATTATTTTGCAAAGTTAGAAAATAATAAATCTGTCTGCATGTGTATCCTTTCCTGCTATCACCAGAAGAATAGCCTTGTGCGCACTATCAGAGATAGAGTCCAGCTGGTAAGCAAGCATGGAACAAAGGAAAGCATTTTAAGAAGAACTGCACCCATTGTATTCGAACTAATCTAAGAGCCTTGAATTGGCTACATCCTCAGGAGGACATTGTGACTGACCAGGTGCTTGCAAGGCTGTAACATTCTCATGGGAAAAAGATTTTTTGAAAAACACCATCTCAGCACTTTTCATAAGTTACTATGATGTAAAGACCCTGTCACTGACCACGTCAGTGAGGTGGGCAAAAACTGATAGTGAAGTGTATAAAATATGAAGTCTACCATCAATAAATTAGTCAAAATTCTATACAAGTTTGTGTATGTTTTTTTGCCTCCTAATGTACATTAGAGTATAAGATACTTGAGTTCTCCTGCATTATTGTTTGTTATTGATTGACATTGTTTTTGAATACTAAATGATTTTTACAGTCTGACTCTAACAAATTTATTTAACACTTACTAATTCTGTTATAGCTGCAATGGTACTAGCCTGTGTCTCCATGATGGTTCTGCACTTACTCTCGGTTGTCTCAACTGACAAACCAACACCAATGGTAGGGTGGCAACTATGTCTCCATGAATCATTAGTATCCACCTCAGCGTGTACCTCCAAATTCATGGGGTTAGCAATGGAGCAGATCCTGACATGTCTCCACTAAGGGTTAACCCATGTCTCTGAATACTAGTGTGCCTCATAACCTGTCCTCCTTGTTTGGTGAATGTCTCCTGGATGTCCATAGGCATAGATGCTATGCCCATGGTCTGTGCAGGTAGTGGCCGATCCAAACTGTTGGTGTCAGATAAAGAATTACCTGTGAATACAGGTCAGGAGCACAATATCCTGTGCAAGTATTACTTACCACCAAAAGTATGCAAAAAAATGAGATGGATGACTAGTAACATTTAAAAAAATATTTTTCTTGCATATCTTGTGCAGATGGCCACATTGGGGAATTCTTGATTTTCTTGTATACCACATATCAAGATAGCTTTAGTAATCTGGGCAGTGACTATGGGGCAGTCTACATACATCATGCACCTGCAGTTGACAGTTTTGTTGGCTACTTAGGCATTGTCATAATATCTGGCACTGCAATGTGTGACAATGTAGAGGTATAACTGCCTCTGTCAGCAATCTGGCTTGACTGATGGCCCAGCACCCATTGACTTGCCTTCCCATGACAGGTGGACAGCTCTTTCTTCTGCAGCATGGGTGATGTCAGTGGTCCTGTGATATACTATTTCATAACTACAGTCCTGGACACTGATAGCATTTACGTCCACCACCAGATCTCTCCAGCATGTTCCCAGCACATCCAATCAGCTGTATCCAGCCCAAAGAACTATCAGTCATGGATGTGGAAGGCCTGGAGTACTATCTCACTCCCTGCATCAGAGAAATTTGGCTTCCATGTACTCTTTCCAGCAAAGTCTGAGCGTTTTTATGCTAAGCTAGTTTTAGGCATTATTCTGTAGGTATGGAAACAGTGGTATTAACTTCTTCTTCATGAGTGGCCCTGAAAACCATTTGCACCATCAGTCACTCTGCCTTGTCCATATATCATGCTGTTGGTGTGCCTGACAGTCATCTGCATCTATCCACACTGCTTAAGTAAAGTTAGGCACATAAGTTTATTGAGCAAATGTCTCCCATGGGACCACACCAATAAGCTTATGAGATACATCTCTCTCTCTTCCCCCCTCTCTCTTTATATATATATATATATATATATATACATATACACACATACACATATACATAAAACCTATACAACAGGTAAGTGTTTTTATTGAAATTGATAGCACAAGGATGGCCATATGAACATAGTATGTGCGGTAAGGTGTGCCTCTCATTATGTTCCTTCAGCCCAGAAATTGCCTTACACTTGCAGCACCCCTTTCAAAACACCTTTTAAAGACCCTTAAATGTATTGACTAAGTTATATCATTAGCTAGATAAATACAACAGCAGATAACAGCAGCCAGACTTCACAAAGTGAACTTGTAAAAATTAGCACCTGCCTTGTAAAAGCTGAAATTTAGATTGCCTTGACAAATAGACTGAGATCCACCTGTTGCAGGTATTCTTCTATGAACATGTGCATTTGGTTAGCCAGAAGAACACTGTCTGATATTCAAATATCTTGCATAAATCAGAGTGATAATCAAAAGACATAGACTTATTGACAAAATTATAGCTAGTCATACTGATATATGTAACACAGGGTAATCTACAATTATTTACAGTCCTTTACAAAACTTCACCCAGTCATGCTAGCATGGATAACAATATTTAATATCCTCACATTGAAAACCAGATCCAGTATGTTTGTTCCCCTGGTCATTTCATTGACAGTCTGGTCCAGGGAGTTTGTGTTTAAAAAATCCAGGAATCGTTGTGGCTGTTCTTTTGTTGCTGTATACAATTCCCAGTTAATAAGTATAGAAAAAAAGTTTATTCTTCTGCAATTTTTATTTTCAGAATTTTGTATTGTCAGGCTCATATGTTAAAGTTTATTCTGACTAATCGTAGCTTCTGGCTAATTGTATCAGTATGAGGAATGTTTTGTCTTCAGTTTCTTCTTATGAGGAAAAATCTACTTTAAATAATTTTGTTTCTTCAGCTGTACAAGTTACAGCTCATTGTTTGCAGTCTGTGCATGACTCAGTTGATACTTCTTCCAGAGCTATGCCCACTGGTAAGGCCTTGAGGAGGTTTGCCTAGATGAGTTCTCAAAATCTCCAAGCTGATGTTAAAAAAATAGATTTTAAATTCTCCCTTGGATAAGGATGTAGTTTTTGGCTCCTCTGCTGCAGAGGTGATCAAAAAATATGACAAAAGGGGTAAGCTGATTTAGGGAATCTATAATAATTTTTAGGCCTCCTTTTCCAGATTTCAAAGGGATCCTCTAACCCCCCCCCCCATCCAATTTTGGCAAAATACAAAATAAACAATCTCAACAAAATGCAGGTAACCATATTTTTAAGAAGACATTGACAGGGGGTTGCAAAAGGAATTCTGGACCCCCCCCCAAAAACCAAGGACAGTCCAACAAGTCAAAATGACTACTTAAGTGGCCTTGCAACTACCAACCCCCTCCCCCCCAGGCAACGCCATTTTCCTTGCAGAAAGTCTGAATCTCCACTTTTCTTTTTGGTAACAGATATTTTCAACAAATTGGTTCTGAAGATCATTCATCAAGGTTACAGATAGCAGTGGAAGGAAATTCTTTCTTTCTGGGGGGTAATTCCTCATCTACCAGACCAGACTATTTTATTTCCACCTATCTTTCATCACGTGCTGCCTCAGGTAGTGAAAGTACCAGCTCCTCATTCCTAGGTGTGGAATATAGCTTCACAGCACAATCTAACTGAACAGGCATCCTGCATTTCATCAAAAGTATGTGGCAGAGAAGCTCAGCATCATAAAGGCAGACCCTCACAAATGGAAACTAGATTAGGGGGTCTTCCAAGATAGATTTGATCTATCTCTGGGGAGTTCAGCAAGTAGATTTGCTTTCCCTTTGAATAATCAGCTAGAAAGATTCTGTTGCAGGACTCCATGCAAAAAGGCCTGAAAGTCAAATGCTTTTTCTTTTCTGTGGACAGGAATGCCCTGTATGCTTTTCCACCCTTTCCACTGATATCCTGGATACTTCTAAAAATTCAAAAGGAATCCCCAAGATCAATGTGGTGACTGCTTGTGGCACAGGCAACCATGGCTCTCCATTCTTTTGGAAATGGCCAGGGGCAATTGTAGCAAGCTTCCTCACAGACTGTATCTACTCACACAAGAACAGAGTTTGCTACACCCTGACCAGAATCAACTTCAATTGATTGCCTGGATGATGAGGTCTTAATTCCATTTAGGTACCTGCTTATTGAAGATGTGCAGCAGATGCTAATGGATGCAAGAAAGCCTAATACTAGAAAATCAGATATTAGCAAATGGAATAAGTTTTTTAGTTGGTGCCAACAACATAACCAGCACCTATTCAGGGCTATATGTATAGCAGTTTTACAATATTTGTGTGAGTTTGTATCCAATGGCCATTCTTACACCTCCATCAAAGTTCATTTGTTAGCCATTTCAGCATATGTGCCCATGGATCCTCCTCTTTTAATGCATTCTCATGTCAAAATGTTTTGAAAGGGATTTTGCAAAAGATTCCTTCAAGAAGACCAGTGGGCCCTTCTTGAGATCTTTAATTTTGTGTTAGAGGAGCTAACACTTACTCCATTTGATCCAGCTAACCTGGTTGAATTGAATGTAACATGGAAAACAATTTTACTGATTTCTCCGACCTCTGTAAGAAAGGTATGTGAGTTGCAAGCTCTCACAGTGAGTTAACTCTATGTCATTTTCCAAAGAGCCAGAGTTCCTTTGAGAACTAATCCTTCTTTTATGCCTAAAGTAGCATCTGAGTTCACCCTAAGCCAAACTATTCATCTCCCCGTTTTCTTTCCTGAACCTAAAAATGAGGAGAAAATGATACTTGATACCTCGGATATCCACAGACAACTCAGGTACTATCTTGACAAAACTAAATTTTTCAGATCTTCATATAAGTCTTTAAGATAAGAAAAAGGGGCAATGTATCAAAGCAGAGTATTTCCAAATGTTTTTTTAAGGCTATTAACTTTTGTTATACTCAACACAATGAAATTATTCCAGGCAGGCTCAAGACCAGCTGTACCTGAGATTTGGCTTCATCTACAGCTTTTTGGAAAGGGTTGGATTATAGAAGTATTCTAAAAGCTGCAGTTTTGTCCTTTGTACATACTTTTACAAAGCACTATAAGCTTCATTCCTCTTCTAGGTCTAGATCAGGATTTGCTGCAACTATTCTCCAGGGGTTCTTAAACCCTTCCCCTCCCACTTCCCAAATGTAGTAGGGCTAGGGTAATATAGCAAAGACTAACTCAGCAGTGATCAATATGGTGAATATAGCACAGCTGTGTAAGTAAACTTTCCATAACAGTAGATGTTCAAATGATCACTGATACAGTAGCCACTCCCGCTCTCCATCCCTCTTGTTTTTGTTGGTGTGTTGTTTACGCGAAGGTGTGGACATTTATTTTTTGCTGTCTTTTCAGGGCTCAGCCTCATTCCATCTATTGGCATGAAAGGTCTGAAGGGCTTGGCACCCAATCCTGTCTTTTTAGTCAGCTCATCTGAGGCTGACTGATGGTTTGGTACCTGGATGGTACCCTGAAGCTTTGGAAGCTGTCCAGCTGTTATATCCTATGCAGGATATAACCCACATAGCTAAGCCTACTGTAGCAGTGATCACTCAAACTTGAACTGTTATGGTAAGCTTACTCACACAATTATACTATTTTTGACATTCTGGAATCCGGTTCTTGGCATGATCTATAAGACATACCATTCTTGAAAGAGTATAAAAAAATATAATTCTGTGTTTTGAGAGGAATAATCAACAGTTGCTAACCCCATGTAGGGTAGCATCTGCCAAATGTCTGAGCTGAAGCTAATAAAAGCTGCCAAAATTATGATTCTGCATTTACTTTGTGTTGCTCTATAGTGTTAGCAACCATTAATATCTATTTTTCTCAAAACGTAGTATTAACATATTGTTCTTCATGAATTGTATATCTTATATGTTCTGGAATTCTGTCACACTGTGCCACCACCAAATCATAAAAATGTCCTGAAGAGTTCCATAGACATGATAAAAGTACTTTAGGCCACTTGAACTGAAAGAGTTAACACTAGACTATATAGGCTGCCGCTCTCCCACATATTCACTTGAAGTAATAATCAGTACTTGCTTGACTTGAACACTCTTTTAGTATTGATTTGTACTCAGGTATACATATTTGTTGACTATTAACCTCATACACTTGATTAATATCACCTAAAATTAATATTAACTAGTTAATGTTTCAACTACATATCATCGTCTGACTTGGCTGGACTTCCCGTATAACAGAGCTAGGTCTTCTTACCATCTGGGAAATGATATAATATGTCTGTCATTCAAGACAAATTGCATTTTCTTATCTAGAAGGCTAGTCTATATCTTATTTTGTGAAGTTACATTCCATACATCCCTCTGCACCTCAACTTATAGCAAGAAATCTGGGCAATGCCATAAATGAAAGTGGGGCAAAAAGCCACAAATACGGACAATTTTTAAATATTGCTCTTACAAACTTAGAAAGTTGATAGTACAACAGGTTTTACATTAGCATGAGTTTTCTGAATGGTATGAAGTCTGAAACCAAATGTCTGTCATTATTTTATTACTTCACTCTTTAATGATTTGCTACTAATTTGCCAGAAAACCACAATTTCATGAAAAACAGACCAAAAATATGAGGCAAAACTCTAGACATTCTGCAATAATCTGTACAGTTGAGAGGTATAATTCCATACCACATGTGAAAAATGTTACTCCTAGATACATGAGGTAGTCAAATCTTTAAACAGTGTTGTTGTTGTTTTTGTTGTGTCTTTCGGCTTTTCCCGGTTAAGGGTCTCCTGAAATTATAAGCTGAAATTATTAAAAAATTATGAAGTTATCATGCCACGTTTAGTCTGGGAATTGTAATTTATCTTTGTCAGTTCTCAATACTTTCTTTTAGAAGTTATAATTTCGCTTTATTTGAACTTCGAAGCCAAAATGCAAACAAACACCAGTCACAACCAAAGTGACACATAGCTCACAACACCAGTGTGCCACCCAACAACAGCAACTAAGGAAAGACAATGTACCCAACACTTTAGTCATAGGTGACTGTATAGTCAGGCACACTGATGTCCCACTCACCAGGCTGAACAAGGAAAAAATTACAGTCAGCTGCCTGTCAGGTGCCAGGATCCGCCACATAACGCATGCACTCAAGTCACTCCACAACAAGTACAAATATGTCTCTGTCATTGTCCATGTTGGAGAGAATGAATTGAGACGTACCTCCCTGGACTACATGAAAAGAGACATGAACGAGCTCTTGGATCATGTGACCCAGGCAGGTATGACCCTAGCCCTGAGTAGCATCCTGCCTTCACCCAGAATGATACCACAGTATAAGGACAAATGACTGACTTCAACAATTGGCTAAGCTTCTGCTGTCATTCAAAGGGGATCCAGTATTTGTCTGCCTGAGAAGACGTGATCGACAAACCACGATGCTTTGCCAGAGATGGTCTGCACCTGTCACCCCTGGGATTCAGGGTACTAGCTAAAGCTCTTGCCACCCCTATAGTGCCTTTTTTAGGCAAGGTTCAAAGGATAAAACCACCACCATAACAGATACAAGCATGCAAAATCTGAAGGTAATGCTACTCAATGCTAGAAGTCTAAACCTCAAAATGCACTCTCTCGAGGCACTCCTAAAAATGGAGAACATCGACATCTGTGCAGTAGCTGAGGCCTGGTTCAAGGCTCCAGAGAGCACCCCTGCAATACCAGGCTACAATTCTTACCACACTTTTCAGCCACAAAACCAAGACCGAAACACTAAAGGTGGAGGAGTTTCCATATTCACCAAGGATATTCACACCTCCAGGCTAGTTGCCCGACACAATGCATCTGAAATTCTCCAGGTGCAACTAACACTAGGTAAGACTGCAATCCAAACTGTAGCTTGCTACAGATCCCCCACCATGCCCCAAGATTCTCATTACACCTTTCTAAACATACTGGAAAATATTAAGATACAAGCAAACACCCCAATACTGGGTGATTTCAACTACCCTGCCATTAATTGAGAAAACTACTCGGGTGCCAACTCCTTTTCCCAACGGTTCGTGGAATTCATAAATTCCAACACCCTGGATCAACTAATCCATTGTCCCACCAGGGGAGCCAATATCCTAGACCTGGTCATTACCAACATGGAGATAGATGCTCCACACCAGTGGTCACCCCCTGATTGGTCAGGTCTGACCATAAGCAAATCACCTTTGACGTCCACATCCCACCCTCACCCCCCAGTAAGGAAACCTCCTTAAAAAACTTCTCCAAAGCCAACTTCATGTTACTGAAGTCAGAAGTGACAAACTTCACAACACCCATGCAGATGGGATCTGTAAGTTCGACTGCAGAATCCTACACTAAGGCACTGTACGAGCACATCCACTCGTGCATGAATCATGCCAATCCAAATAGAACCAAGATGCTCTTCTCCAAAAAAAGGAAGCCAATCTGGTGGTCCCCTGCTATAAACAAACTATACAACAGAAGGGAGAAACTGTTGCAGAAAAGAGGAAAATCCCAGGATGCAAAAAACTCCTTCACCAGCCTCAGTAAGAAGCTGAGATCCCTCATAAAATCCTCAAAAGCGAGTTACGAAAATAAAATTGCCAAAGATTCTAAAGACAACCACAAGGCATTCTATAGTTATGTCAAGAATCAAAATGGCAATGCTCAGATCTGCTCTGAGCTACAACAGAATGGCATTAAATATACTGATCCCAAGGATATTGCCGATATCCTGGCAGATCAATTTAGTGCCAACTTCACCCCCCTCTCACCCCCTAAAGGGCCCATCTCAATACCAAAAGATTGCCAAATTCCACTAATCACGGCCACACAGGTAGAAACCGCACTCTCCAAAGCTAAGAATACAGCATCCATGGGACCAGATGACATCACAGGCTGTGTACTACATGAACTACAAAATGAACTGGCACCTCACCTAAGTGTCATGTTTAATCATAACCTCACCTCAGGCATCATGCCCACTGAGTGGCACACAGCTACAGTTATCCCGCTCCACAAGGGAGGATCCGCCTTGGATCCCGGGAACTACCGTCCCATCAGTCTGACAAGCCTAATCTGCAAGGGCATGGAACGCATTATCATGGAACTTATAAACAAAGACATTGGCAACCTTCAAACACTGGTCCCTGCCCAGTTTGAGTTTGTGAAGGGCTGATCTTGTCTCCTGAATCTGATTGGCTTCTTCGAACCAGTCTCCAGAGCTGTGGATGAGGGTAAGGTGGTCCACACAGCCTATCTGGACCTCGCCAAGGCCTTCAACACCATCCCCCACTCTGGAATCATAGATAATCTTACTAAGCTGGGCATAAATCCCTATGTCACTCGATGTGTTGCCAGCTGGCTTACTGACAGAACCCAGACTGTAAAAGTATCCGACTCCAAATCCAGCTCCAGACAAGTGACAAGTGGAGTACCTCAGGGTCCAGTCCTGGGACCACTCTGGTTTGGCATCTACTTCTCTGAAGTACAGGCCAACACTAAGGGACTCTGGCTATCAAAGTTTGCAGATGACTGCAAACTGGGAGCCATTATTGAATCCCCAAATGATGTGGATATTCTACAAAAAGACCTTACAGAAACAGATGCCTGGTGCCAGAGCTTAATGCCAAGAAATGTATAGTCATCCCCTTTGGAAAAAAACATGTACCCATAAATTACCACATAGGTGTCAGGACGCTAAACATCGAAAGTGTGATGAGAGACTTAGGGACACAGGTGGACAGTGGTCTCACTTTCGATAACCACATCGCCACAACAGTCAGAAAATCCTTCTATGTGGCACACCTCATCACTAAGGGCTTTTCATCCAGAAAAAAGGAGGTCATTGTCCCACTGTACTCATCCCTCATTAGACCCATTATAGAGTATAATGCCCTGTTTGGTATGTACCTCACAAGACATCTGCAACAGCTGGAAAGGCCGCAGAAATACCTCACTAAAAGAATCACAGGCCTAAAGCAGATGCCATATGCTAACCATCTAAAAAAACTCCAGCTATACTCTGTGGCATATCGTCTACTCAAAGGCGATCTCTGCTTAACATACAAGGCCATGTCAAACCCTGAGCTGTTGGACATGCTCCACTTAAAGAAATCCCAATCCCTCAGAGCCACACGCTCCAGGGATCTAAACCTTGTCATCACAATGAACAAAACATGCTGGAGGGATAGGTTCCTGACCCAGAGACTCCTCATACTCTGGAATAGACTGCCCATACATGTCAAGCAGAGCATCTCATTGGCCCTCTTCAAAAGGAACCTTGATGATTGGATGGGAGATAGGAAATTCACCCCGGGGATCATGTCAGTCACCCTGCTAGACAGGGACCCAGAGAAGTGAATATTATGGGAAGAAATATCCAGGGAATTGGGAATTGTTATGTCTAGGCTTGCAGAGGCCCTAGGGCCGATAGCCTAGTACAAACCTATGAACCTATGAACCTATAAACTTCTCATGGACAAGGCATCTGTTATTTGTAAAACCTGATCCAAAATGCAATGCAATTTTAATCCACAAACAGTGATTTTATTCTCTTGTATTGTTAATGTATGTTTTGTGGCAAATGCAAAATTGTTTACTGCCTTAAATCTGAAGACAGCATTAGACAGAACAATCCTGAAATTATGGAAGGTGGTTTCCTTCTGGGAAAAAAGATGTATATGTGTATTAAGCAAACTATGACTCCCACATACTTTTTCCCCTACAAGACCGGTTGTTGAATTATCTTGATACCCACTGTGTATATTACTACTATACCAGCTGCCAAGATAATTGTTTTATAGGTTCATAGGTGTGTACTAGGCTAAAGACCATGGAGCCTTTACAAGCCTAGCCCATAACAGTGCCCTGGCATCTTGCCGCTCGATGTTAGTTCCCAGTGCCTCTATCAAGTAGAGCCACTGCAGTGATCCCCGGGGTGAACTTTCTATTTCCCATCCACTCATCAAGATTTCTCTTGAAGAGGGCCAGTGAGGTGCTCTGCTTGACATGTATGGGAAGTCTATTCCAGAGCATGGGCAGTCTCTGGGTTATGAACCTGCCCCTCCAGCATGTTCTGTTGATTGTGGTAATGAGGTTGAAGTCTCTGGAGCGTGTGGTGCAGAGGGGTTGGGATTTCTTTAGCTGTAACATTTATAACAGAGCTGGGTCAGACATGGCTTTGTAAGTCAAGCAGAGATTGCCTCTTAGTAGACAATATGAGACAGAATAGCTGGAGTTTTTTCTTGCAATTTGTATTTTAAAACTTTAAGAACTGCAACTATAAAAAGAAAAGAAAAAAAAAAACTTTTCCACTTATGACTTGTTTATGGTTCAAAATGTCATTACGTACATTAATAAGCTAATCATTAAACAAAAATCCTAGAAGTGAGATGGCATGCTATTAATTAACATGTCATCTCTTTTCTCTTCTCATTGCATAGAATCAGATTGTGTTTATACATGATGTGTTACTATGTGCTGTGTTGTAAACTGATGTAAGTGCTGTCAGATTGCTTGCATCTGTATCAGCACAGAGTGTTCATACGCTACAATGACTGGGATAGTTTTCAATTTTGCAGGAGTTTTGTTTAACTTAAGCTGCATGGAGAAGTCAAGACATATATCTGTGAGCAGTAATGACAGTGCACACTGTCCACAGAAATGAGTGAAAGATCAGTTTAGCTTTGGAAATAAAATAGCTAAATGATCTGAGAAGTTGTAAGTTGATAGGAAAGTATAAGGTTAAGTGCCCTTGTAGGCCATTTTAAGTTTAGCCAGTTTCCCTTTTTGTGTTAGAATTAACCTATCCCATTTGGTTAGAGATTGACTTTACACATGGGTTTATATTAGAACAGCGAAGGCTTAACTTGTCAAACACCTAAACGTCGACAGCTAAACAGCAAAAGCTTAAAACTGTGAACAGCCACTTCTGAAAATTTTTTCATAGGGAAAAAATTTGCTTGGCCATTATCAATAATTTGCCCTATAGTAGAGCAATCTCTGTGTTGATATATTTAGTTAGGGGGTGTGTGAGTGGCACAGCCCCCCCACATCAGGGGAGGGGGGGCTTGGGGGGCTTCACCCCCCACTTAATTAGGGTTTGAAAGTTTGTTTTAGTGTCCCACGGCCAAGCAAGTCTTTTCATTAAAAAATTTGCTGAAGTGGCCATTCGCGGTTTTAAGCTTTCGCTGTTTAGCTGTTGACATTTAGGTGCTCAACAAGCTAATCGTTCAAGTATATAATATAGACCCTTAAACATCCCATGGTCGATAATTATATATTACCCCTAATGAGAATAACTGGGATCATACTATAGATTATTTGATGGGACCCGTGCATGGGATAAAGCATTTAGGATCTGCTTCTGTCCATTAGTAGTACGGCGGCAGTCCTGGGATAAATGTTCTGTTTTGCATCCATAGAGCTAAGGTGTGCTTGAATATGGAAAGAGATGAACTTTGTTTTATAAGGATGGAGACTTGGGCTTCAGGCCAGTTCAAGGATGGAGAAGGCTTATAGTGCCTGCATATTTGAACTGCTTCTTACTGAAATTGGTACACCTTCTTTGCTGTAGCATAGACTAGATCCAGGCCTGCTGAATCTAGCTTTGTTTGTATGCTTGTTGTTTGTTTGCTTGTTATTTCCCTGAAATGCTAATTCCACCTAAAATGCAGTTTTTCAGCGCTTCTGTGGATCCCTACTGATATGTGCATTGCTTAGTGTACTTATTTCCTTGTTTCACTTGAAAGAAAGTTACTGTTTGTCATTTTTGCATTTAAGTTACCTGTAACACATTGCATTTAAGTTATCTGGCACTTGCTCACTAAAGCAATTATATAAGTCAGCAATAAAAAATTTAAAGCACTACACCCTCACAAAGTCCCCTTGAGTACCTTGTTCCCCATTGGCCCTTTTTTCAATTATAAAGGAATTCCCAATATTATTCTAGCATGTCCAAAGGTCAGTTGTCAATCTCCTCTCTGGTCCAGCTGGTGAATCTGGGAATCTTAAGGCAATGTTACAACTGCCTCATGTATACAGACAACCCTCTCCTCCTCCCAACAAATTCCAACACATGTGAGAGATGCAACCATATAGCCAAACTGGAGGCTAAGCTCTCTCAACTCAGTAATGGCGTAACCAGTCAGGAGGCGAAGGAAACCACACTCACTACAATTCCAGTCTCACATAGACCTACCACGACAGCAAACCAAACACATAAACACACAAAAACATACTCGGAGGCTCTAAATAAAAATCTGCCTAAGCAGCAGAGACCTCCAAAGCAGACACCCAAGCAACCGCTACCCCAAAACAAAACACGTGCAACACATAGCTCGCAAAGCCAGTGTGCCGAACAGTCACAGCCCTTAAGGCTAAACAACACACCTGATACACTTGTAATAGGTGACTCTATCGTCAGGCGCACTGACGTCCCGCTCACCAGGCTGAACAAGGAGAAGGTCACGGTGAGCTGCCTGTCGGATGCTAGGATCCTCCAAATAACACAAGCACTCAGGTCACTCCAAGGCAAGTACAAATATGACTTGGTCATTGTCCATGCTGGTGTGAATGACCTGAGATGTACCTCCCTGGACTACATGAAAAGAGACATAGAGGAGCTCTCTGAGCATGTAGCTCAGGCCAGTATGACCCTGACCTTGAGTAGCATCTTACCCTCACCAAGAATGATGCCACAATATGAAGACAAGATGATCAATTTCAACAATTGGCTTAAGTATTGGTGTCATTCAAAGGGGATCCAATGCCTGTCAGTCTGGGATGACATGCTCGAGAAGCCATGATGCTTCACTAGGGACGGCTTGCACCTGTCACCCCTGGGCTTTCAGATATTGGCAAAGGCTCTTGCTTCCCCCATAGTGCCTTTTTTAGGCAAGGCTCAAAAGACAAACCCACCTCCATAGGTATCACAAGGGATAAGAAACTAAGAGTAATGCTACTCAACGCCAGAAGTCTAAACCTCAAGATGCACGCACTCGAAACTCTCCTTAGCATGGAGAACATCGATATCTGTGCAGTAACAGAAACCTGGTTCAAGGCTCCTGAGAGCACCCCAGCACTACCAGGTTATACCTCATACCATGCTTTTTGGCCCCAAAACTTGGACCGAACCACAAAAGGAGGGGGAGTATCAATATTCGTCAAAGATACCCACACCTCCAGGTTGGTGGCACAGCACGAAGCATCAGAGACTATCCATGTGCAACTAACAGTGGGTAAAACTGCCTTCCAGTTTATAGCCTGCTACAGACCACCCTCCCAAACCCAGGAACCCCACTCAGCCTTCCTGAGAACACTGGAAAATATGAAGGTCTCACCAAACACCATGATATTGGGTGACTTCAACTACCCAAACATAGACTGGAAGCATTACTCTAGCTCCAACACCCTAGCCCAAAGGTTCCTAGAATTTATAAACTCAAATGCTATGGAACAACTTGTTACCACTCCCACAAGAGGGGAAAACATACTGGACCTGATCATCACCAACATGGGGACTCTATGCTCCAGATCAGAAGTGTATCCCTCACTGGTAAGATCAAACCATAAACTAATCTCACTGGATATTCACATCCCGACCCCACCCCCTGCTCAGAAAACCACAGTGAAAAACTTCTTTAAAGCAAATTTCACACTCCTCAAAACCAAGGTGAAATCCTTCAAAGCCCTGAGCCTGTGGAAAATATGGCCCAGACCGCAGAATCCTTTATAAATGCATTCTAAGAACACCTTCAGGAATGCATGGATCATGCAATCCCAAATAAAACCAAGCCCCAATCCTCCAAAGGCAGACGTCCTGTCTGGTGGACTCCAGCCATAAACAAACTATACAATAGAAGGAGGAAGCTAAAAAGGGAAGGCATCTCTGATCAGTATTAGCAAAAAACTACGGGCACTCATAAAATCATCTAAGGCCAGCTTCGAGAGAAAAATTGCACACTAAGGATAATCACAAGGATTTCTTTAGTTATGTTAGGAACCTGGGTGGGAATTCCCAGATATGCTCAGAATTAGTCCAAAATGACAAAAAATACATCAAACCCACAGACATTGCCAACATCCTAGCTGACAGGTTCAGCGCAAACTCCCCCCCCCCACCAAAAGGGCAAATATCTATCCCAGCAGAGTGCTGCCCCCCTGACATCTCAGATGCCCAGGTAAGAGCCGCCCTCTCCAAAGCAAAAAACACAGCATCAATGGGACCAGGCGGTGTCCCGGGCTGTGTCCTACATGAACTCCAAGAAGAGCTAAACCCAAACATAAAACTACTGTTCAATCTCAGCCTTACTACAGGATATGTACCCAAAGAGTGGCGTACAGCAACAGTGGTCCCTCTCCACAAAGGTGGTGCCTCAACGGATCCTGGAAACTATCACCCCATAAGCCTGACTAGCTTGGTCTGCAAAACTATGGAAAGGATCATCATGGACCTCATAAATAAAGATATTGGGGACCTACAGACACTGGATCCTACCCAGTTCGGCTTTGTTAAGGGCAGATCCTGCCTCTTAAACCTGGTTGATTTATTTGAAACAGTCACCAAGGCCATTGACGAGGGGAAGGTGGTCCACACAGCCTACCTGGACCTCACAAAAGCCTTCAATACAATACCCCACTCAGGCATTATAGATAAGCTCACCAGCTTAAATATAAACCCCTATGCCACAGATGGGTTGCAAACTGGCTCAAGGACAGAACCCACATGGTTAGAATTGCTGGAGCCATGTCAGACTCCAAACCAGTTACAAGTGGCATCCCACAAGGCTCAGTCCTGGGACCTCTCCTGTTCAGTATATATTTCTCGGAGGTACAGGCCAACATGGAAGGACTGTGGCTGACCAAGTTCACAGATGACTGCAAACTGGGCACCATAATCGACTCTCCCGCCAACACAAGCATCCTCCAAAAGGGCCTCATAGAAACAGACAACTGGTGCCAGAGCCATGGCCTCAAGCTAAACGCCAAAAAGTGTATAGTCATCCCCTTTGGCAAAAATAAAGTGCCCACAAATTACCACATAGGTGGCAATCCATTAAGTACAGAAGAAGTAATTAGGGACCTGGGGACCCAAGTTGATAGCAATCTCTCATTTGACAACCACGTGGCCAAAGTGGTTAGAAAAACATTTTATATAGCCCACATAATCATGAAGGGATTCACATCTAGATCAGGGGAGGTCATTGTGCCTCTTTACTCATCCCTCAACAGGCCCATAATTGAGTACAATGCCCCTTTTGGGATGTACCTTACCAGACACCTGCAGCAACTAGAAAGACCCCAAAAGTACCTCACCAAGAGGATCAAAGGGCTCAAACAGATGCCATAAGCTGCCCAGTTAAAGAAACTCCAGCTCTACTCAGTGGCATACCACCTGCTCAGAGACGATTTGTGCCTGACATATAAAGCCATGTCCAACCCGGAATTAATGGACATGCTGCACCTCAGAAAATCCAAATCCCATCGAGCTACGCGCTTGAGAGACTTGAACCTCAGCACTGAAATAAATAGGACATGCTGGAGGGACAGATTCATAACCCAGAGGCTCGCTTTACTCTGGAATAAAATCCCAGTCCAGGTTAGGCAGAGTCCCTCATTGACGCTCTTCAAGAGGAATCTTGATGAGTGGATGGGAGATCGTAGGTTTACCCCGGGTATCACTTCTGTGTCACTGTTAGACAGAGGCACAGTATACTAACCTCGAAAAAGGGCATAGCAAAATTAATTTAAAATGGGTGGCAAAAGCCAAATACACTCTGGCTAGGCTTATAAATGCCGTAGGGCAGATAGCCTAATATGAACCTATGAACCTATGAACCTATGAGAATCTGTTCCAGAGTAGTGGTATCCTCCACGGGGTATACCTGTTCCTCCGAATTGTTCTGTTAATATTGCAGAAGATGTTTAGATTGCTAGACTGAGCATTTCTGATGCTATGTGACTTGCTGGTGTGCAGTAAATCATTAATAATGGGTTGGAGGATGCCTTGTATTCCAGACACATGTCATCACTTATCAGTCTGTAGGATGTCAAGTATAGTGACAGGGCTTTGTGTTAGTCCATGAAGGACATGTAGTTTAGGCCTTGTATCCCTTTTTGAGTTGTCTATGTGGGTATTGTTAAATGTGTTTGGAGAGATTCTTTCCAAAGGGGGCATTATATTCGATGATTGGCCTAATGAGGGGACAATGACATCCCTATCGCTAGACACAATCCATTTGTTTACAAGTTGTGCAATATAGATGGACTTTCTTACAACAATGGGCAAGTATTGGTCAAAATGTAGGTCACTGTCCACATAAATTTACAAATCCTGAACAAATGGGTCAACCCTTAGGGGTATATTGTCAGTGTAGATGTTTGCTGGTGTAGATGACTTCCCAAAGGGTGCAATAATGCATTTTTTGACTTTTAGTTTCAGTCTATGATTTTGACACCAGTTATTTATTTAGGATAAACCTTCCTGCAGGATGGCTAAGTCATATGGGGATTCAATAACTGTTAATAGCTTGCAGTCATCTGCAGACTTAGTCAGCTAGAACCCTTTGGTATTTGCTTTTACTTCAGAAAAGTAGATTTCAAACAGGAGACATCCCTGCACAGAATCCTGAGGGACTTCACTGTTAATTGGTCTCTTTGTGGAGATACCTTTCCCTGATTTGATTATCTGCATCTTATCTGTGAGCCAGTTGGCACCCCAGCAGGTGACATAGGGGTTTATTCTCAGTTTATTTAGCTTTTCTACTATCCCTGAGTGAGGAATTGTGTCAAAAGCTTTGGCCAGGTCAAGGTATGCAGTGTGTACCATTTTGCCTTCATCCATTGCTTTGGTGACCTTTTCAAAAAATCAACTACGTTGACTAAGCATGACCTGCCCTTGATGAATCCAAACTGAGACAGGCCCAGTGTTTGGAGGTTCACTATGTCCTGATTGTATACATTGATGTATGTACATGTTTGTCAGTGTGCTTTTGTGTATGTGTGCATGTATGTGCGCATGTGCATGTGTGTGTGTGTAATAATGCAGCTTGCAAATATTATTTGTTTCCTGACTAGAGTCAATAACCACACATTACAACCAATGGGACCATTTTATTGATGGAAATACACAGCAATTTCATAAAAATTTAATAAAAATTTCCTCTATCACATTTCAAGACTTGAGAGACACCGGCTTTATTACCACATTCTTGTACATGCAACCAGTTAGAGTGAACTTGTCCATGCCAGCCCTGCCCAACTGGAACCTGAGTGACTTCCACCCAACCTGCTCAGATCAGTGCTATAAGAATTCAGCCCAGGTGCTTCTAACCTTCTACCCCTACCAAAAGGACCCTGAAAGAGGCAGTCCATACCATAAACATGCTTTTAACCCCCAAGCCAGCTCCAGAAGATACCAACGGTGGCGGGGGGTGGGGGGTGGGGTGATTCAAGGAATTGACTAGCTTCATGGTTAATGAAGCATCTTGATAACTCAGTATAAGTAGCATTTATATCATAGAATCACAGCAACAAAATCTTGGTATTAAAACAGACCAAAATATCCACATTTTTTGTTGTTGTTAACAGTTTTTTATCCAATGGTGAAGTTAAGAACATTATGGAAAGAAGTTCAGTGTTAATCTACAACTTTCCTTTTTCCTGCATGTTGTCATCACATTCTAACTGTTCAATATCGCACTTTAATTACAGATTCTCTGACCTATATTTTTGAGCTTATTTCCAACCTTCAGATGATGGCCTGAACAAAACCCATGAGTAAGGAATGACATTCAGTCTTATTTTTTCTCACAAGGAATAAATAAAGTGTGTCTGACAAAATAGCCGTTCACACTAAACTGAGAAGACAAATGATTGAGAGGATACACAGATATCTAGGAATAGTGCCTGCCTCCTTACCCCACCAAAAGATAGTCACCTTCTCTGTGTCCCACTATATTAGACCGGGATGAAACTCAAGGCACAAATGGCCACAACCATATATCTCATGTGGCTGCTGTCAATCAAACACACAGCATGTCTCCTTGCCCCTACCTGCCAGAAACAGCCACCTTCTCTGTAGCACTCTGAGGTCAGATGAGGGCAAAACTGAAAGAAAAAACACAACACAGTAACATATTTCACCTGTTGCATAAGATGTATAAAACCAGAGTCCCACCGTACCTCTTCCTCCCCAAAATATAGCCTGCTATATACAAATCTGATATCTGATTTCTTGGAAAATGAAAAAAAAAATAATGATCAGAGTAATGCAGTCAAACTTGTTACTTTTAAATAGTACACTGCTGCTACGCAAGCTATAGACAAGCAATAATGACCCTCTATGCATGCCTGTGGAAAGTTAAAGAAATAATGACCACACCATTCCCCGTCTTCAGCCGCACACACACAAGCTACATCAAACTTTTCGTGTACACCTCTGAACATGGCCAGTTTTAAACTAAGTGGGTTTCAGGACAAAGGCCGATACTAAGCCTGTGTCAAAATCCACTTATACAACTAGAGGTGGCCTTCACAAACTCTGAGGGTCTAGCTGTTTTCTAATGCATTTTAAACTTTAATTTTGAAAGATGATGACTTGACAATAGTTATTTTTTATATGTATATAGTGCTATTCAATATGTGTACAGCAATATTATAAATATCCACAGATAAAAAAAATAAAATAAAAAAACAAAATGTGAACCCCCACACACACACACACACAGACACACACATTGCCATCTCTCACAAGATGAAGAAATACATACACACACATTCACACCCTATGGGTAAACTGGAGGAATGACGATTCAAGCATGTCATCTCTTGGGAGTTTGAAGGAAACTAGAGCACATGGATGAACACACACATCTAAACAGTGAGGACTTGCAGACTCAATACAGAAGAAGCCAAAGCTAAGAACTCAACCATAGCCATGTGCTGTGAGAAGGCAATGCTACTTGTGTGCTAGTGTAGCAATTCGCAGTTACTTTCACACACATTCTGCTCCTGCAGATTGCCAAAGATAGTCACCTTTTACGTACAGTACTGATTCTTGTGATGGAAAGTGGGCTGTGGTAGTGTCTTTGTGCGTTGCTTAGAATGTTATGCCAGTAGCTTAGTTTGACAGCTGCACACTGCCATCAGTCCAGTATATTGTCCTAATAATAGTATAGGTGAAGGGCATAATACTAACAATAGCAAAATGGAAACAAATGATACCAGTCAACCACAAAGCATGGCACAGAAATATGCAGCCTCACTAAAAAAGAAAAAAGAATTTCCTTATCAGTCGAAAAAGGTAGTCTCAAAATATGTCATAGGGAGTTTCAAAGTGTCTCTGCTGAGTCTGATCAAGTCACTGTGTGGATGAAAATGCTTACTCTGGATAATAAGAAGTTTTTGTCTCATGGTGTGAGCCTCACTCTATTTAGAATAGACTGTTTTTGTTTTGTAAATTTGGGGTAAGCTTAACTGGGCTTAAAATGAGTCTTGTGCCGATAGTCTAGTAATCACATATGAACCTATAAATAAACATATTTAGCAAGAGATAAACAGGTAGCAACATTATATTCTGAGGTCCAAAGGATAAAAGTGCTAACTACAGTAAATTTTATATTAGCTCTGAGTCTGCAGTTTTTTGGTGAAGGTGTTTTGTGTAAATAATATTATAAATTATAATATTTGAAGTGTAGAGATTACAACAACATGGGCTAGGTGCCTAGGTGTGTGTGACAAGTAGCAGTTGCCAAAGAAGGAAAAGAAAAAAAGGGGGATTACAGTGAAAAAAGTAGTTAGGGCAAACCAATTACAGGAGAGTGGGAAAAGGACTGCAAAAAGGGAAAGAGATCAAGAATTGTTTTGGCAAAGATCCAAAATGCTACCATTTATAAAAACCTAGAGGATTGGGTGTAAAAGTGGGTGAGGAGAGTGAGACGCCCGTGCCCTGGCCCAGCAATCAAGGAGCCTCAATCCTCACCACTAACATCAGTGAGGGTCATCTCATATAGGAGGAAAGGATAACAAATACACACAGTAAAGTGCAGTTTCCCTTAAGAGCACACAGAGATCACAGTTAGTCTGGGGCTGGTCGGTCCCTTGCTCTCCAGGTCCGCAATAAGACTCCCCACTGGCACAGCTGTAGGGTCCAGATCTCAGCCTAGTGGGCAAGCTAAAACCTCTAGCACCCTTTCTGTCTAACCAGTGCTTCGTGTCCCTGCCCAAGTAGCTGACACACACACACACACACACACACACACACACACACACACACACACACACACACACAAACACACACATACGCAAACACACACACTTTGAGAAGAATTTATACAACCACACAGACACTCCTGGTGAAGGCTGGCACAGGTTCTTCAGCTGTGCTCCTTTTTCCCAGATTATATGTTAGTACCAGCTGCCACCACCCACTAATATTTATCAGCTACTCAAAGGCCCTTAAAACGGTGTCCAATTATTACTGTGCAATAGTATTATCCAATTGGTAGTATAGCCCAGGGCTAAAGCTATTGGAGTGGCTTTGTACAATTTTACCAAAGGCATGCAAGTACTCTAAAGAGCTTAAATTATCTTTACAAAAGCAGCCGCAGTTTAAAGGGTTTAAAAATATTTAATAACAAATAGTCAAAACACAAGACAATACTTTTTACTACACAGTGCTAGCCAAGAGTTCAGAGATCACTGAGAAATACTTAAAATAATTCAGTAGTACAGTTCTGATATCACAGAAAAACGTTTAGTCTAATCTTTCTAGTTTCTAGCTATTTCTAAGGGAAAACACAAGTCTAAGATAAACTTACCTATAGATCAAGGCAGTGCTGGTGAGTTGGATGGTCAAGACAAAAATGCTTAATGCTCTCTGATTCTCTCTGTCATTCTTCACACTTCCCTGGGTTCCCAGGCTAACAGAAACTATATTTACATTCTTCACCTCTGGGCAGAAACCAGAGCAATAAAGGACATTTATGCATGTCATTTCTGGCCATTAACTCTGGCCTTAAAACAATAGGCAGGATGCCTCACTCTAGACTTACTGGCTCTGAGTTTTAACATCAAAGGGTCACAACATGCTTTACTTGGTCAGTAGCGTGCACTGTTGTTACATTTTTTTCAGTTCCACATGTAAAACTATTTTTACCATTTAAGACACAAGCCTGTGGTTTACATTAATATTTACAAATGACAGAATTATCTCCAAAATTCTATCTGGCTAGGCTGGCAGCCTTCATCTATCTTCACCCAATCTTCACATACCCCCCCCCGGAGAACTCAAGCTAGTTTTTCAAGTGACCCTTGAGAAATGCTGCTTGAGGGAGTTAGGTCTATCTGAATATACCTTACCCCATTCCCTGTCTTGATATCCCATCTGCATTGACATTGTTCATCCCATTGCGGTGCTGCACAGACATACATTTATGCAACCCCAGACTCCATCTTAGCAACCTGGCATTTTGCTGGCTGGCTCTGCTTAACCATGTTAGGGAGTTGTGATCTGTCATAACAGTGAATTACGTTCCATACAGATAAGACTGAACTTTCTGCAGTGCCCACACTATGGCTAGACATTCCTTTTCTACAGCTGCATAACATTCCTCCCTGGGTTGGAGCCTATGACTGAGATAAACCACTGGGTGCTCTTCCCCCTCTCAAGAAATCTGGCTAAGTACAGCCCCCACTCCATGGTTCAAAGCATCCACCTGCGCAACAAATTATTTGCTGTAATCTGGACTGGCTAACACATAGGGGGTCCTCCCAAAGCTTCTTTAAGCTTCTGGAATGCCTGCTCACATGCTGGGGTCCACACTACCTTATCTGGCCTGTTCTTCCTGGTCAGGTCTGTGAGAGGAGCAGCTATGGTACTATAACTGGGGATGAACTTTCTGTAGTACCCTGTTGTCCCTAAAAATGCCTTCACCTGCTTTTTGGTAACAGGTGCAGACCATGCCTGAATGGCTTCCACTTTGGCAGGTTCTGGCCTTATCTTACCACTCTATGGCCTAGGTAGAAGACCTCTGCCATACCCACCTGACATTTGCTCAGCTTAATGGTCAACCCTGTCCTCTGTAGTCTGCTCAGCACCTCCCTGACATGCTGAAGGTGCTCTGGCCAGGAATCGCTGTTGATGGCAATATCATCTAGGTAAGCAAGGGCAAACCCTCCTGCTCCTGCTAGGATGTGATCTACCAGCCTCTGGAAAGTTGCTGGGGCATTCTTCATCCCAAAGGGCATCTTGGTGAACTCATACAAGCCAAAAGGAGTCACAAAGGCTGACTTCTCTCTAGCACTGGGAGTCAAGGGCACCTGCCAGCAACCCTTGGTAAGATCAATGGTTGTGAGATACTTAGCCCCACCCAGCTGCTCTAGGGCCTCATCTGTCCTAGGCATGGGGTAAACATCTGACTCTATGTGACTATTGCATTTCCTGTAGTCCACACATAACCTGGTGCTGCCATCCTTCTTTGGCAACAGCACCACTGGGGAGGCCCAGGGACTGTTGGAGTCTTGAATTACCTCTAGTTCCAACATCCCCTGTACCGCCTCCCTCAGAGTCTTTTTGACTCTCTCAGGCACTCTATAAGGAGCCTGTCTAATAGGCCTTTGGGGTCCTGTATCCACCTGGAGCTGCCCCAGGTGAGTGCACCCTGGTTTCCCAGTGAACATGTCCTCAAACTCCTGCAACACTGCTCAGATTTCTCAAACCTGAGTAGGAGATAGCTGCTGGGACATTGCTACCCCTTCCACCGAGGTGTCAGCCTGAGCCTCACTGAGGAGATCAGTCCCCAGATCTCCCTCAGACTCCTCCTGCAATCCACTGCAAATGCTCAGCACAAGGGCCTCCCTATCATGGTAAGGTTTCATCATGTTAACATGGTATGATTTGTGCCCCTGCCCTCTGCCTAGCAGTTCCACTATGTAATTAACATCGCTTACCTTTCTTACCACTTTGTAGGGTCCCTCCCAAGCTGCTTGCAGCTTGTTGTGCCTGACAGGAATAAGAACTATTACCTGCTGCCCCAGAGCATACTCTCTAGCTCGAGCATTCCTGTCATACCACACATTATTCTGTTGTTGGGCTTCTGCCAGGTTCTCCTGGGTCAAGCCCATGAGTTCCCTGAGCCTTGTCCTGAGGTTTAGGACATATGCCACAACAGACTCCTTGTGAGACTCACACTCACCTTCCCACTCATCTCGAACTAAATATAGAGGTCCCCTCACCCTATGCCCATACAGCAACTCAAAGGGTGAAAAACCTGTGGATTCCTGGGGAACCTCTCTGTAAGCAAACAACAGATGGGGCAAATATTTATCCCACTCCCTCTTAAACTGATCTGCAAATACCCGTAGCATGGCCTTGATTGTAGAGTTTAATCTCTCAACAAGACCATTAGTTTGGGGATGGTAGGGGGTGGTCTTCATGTGCTTCACCCCACAGGACTTCCACAGACAAGCCAGCAGGTCTGACATGAAATTGGCACCTCTGTCAGTCAGTATTTATTTGGGAAACCTACCCTGATGAAAATCTCTAACAAAGCATTTGCCACCTTCTCTGCCTCAATGGAGGACAAAGCCACTGCCTCAGGGTATCATGTAGCATAATCCACTACCACTAAGATATACATTTTCCCTGTGGAAGTTGGGGTACTCAGCGGTCCCACAATACCCACAGCTACCCTCTGAAATGGCTCCTCATTCACAGGCAAAGGCATCAAAGGAGCTCTCACCTTTTCTCCTGCCTTGCCTACCTTTTGATACTGCTCACAGGTCCTGCAGTACCCTGTTAAATCTCTGGAAATTTCAGGCCAATAGAAGTTCTGCATAATATGCCTCTTTGTATGTTTTATGCCCATATAGGGAATATCATGGGCTATGGCTAGAAGCGCTAGATGGTAGGCTCTAGGCACTACCAACTGCTGTGCTCTCTCACCTTTTAGCCCTCCATCAGGGGTCCACTCACTGTATAGTAGCCCTTTGTCCCAGTATACAGATTCCTCCTTTCTTTGAGGATCAGGTGCCTCCCTAGCTACCTGCCTCAGGCCTTGCAATGTAGGGTCTGAGAGCTGAGCCTGTCTTAACTCTCTCCTTGTAACCTTTCCCAGCTCCCCTTCCATAGGAAGTCTGGCATCCTTGGACAGTGGTGGCTTACTGTCAACCTGGGTAATATTACTCACCTCTACCTTTGCAGTCACTCTGTCCATGAGACCATCAGTACCCCCAAGCAGCTGTGGCTCACCTTCAGTCTCACTGCTACAAGGTTGCTCCTTCCCTGAAGTAACCACCTCACCAGTTCTGGCTGCAAGTATGCAGTCTGTCTGAGTCTCCCCCAGGCTACCAGACTTACCTTTTTGTCTCCAAGCCAGACTGTGTGTAACTGCACAAGCACAGGGTACTGCACTATCAAAATCATTCCCTATCAGGACATCTGCAGGTATATCCTCAAACACACCTACTTGCTGGCTTCCTTTTCCACCCTCCCAGTCAAGGTGAACCCTAGCAAAGGTATTTGGAATGGGATCCCTCCTGAAGCCCTGACTGGAGTAGACTGCCCAGGCAAGTAGTGCTCCTCTGTAACCATTGCAGAGAGGCTGTGTTTCTCTTGGCAATGGCCTCTTTTCCATTCACTGCAATAGGATATAACCTCTGGGGGTAGTTTGGTACCCTTGTTGTCCCAAGACAACCTAGTATTGTCATTTTGTCTTTCCCACTTAGTGGCTCCCTTACGGCTCCCTCATCTTTTGTTCCCCACCTTGCCTCTGTGGACACCTGTATGCCACATGGCCCCACTGGTTGCATTCAAAATATTTAACCCTAGCTCCTGGATGTGTATCTGGATTAGTGACTTCCCCTGCTACTGCCAGATTCTGTTGGGGAAGTCTGTGCTGCCCACCCTGGGTTCCTTTAGACCCATGAGCAGTAATGGGGTCCCTTTCCTGTTCAGGGTTGCCCTGCTTGCCAGGTATAGGTCTTCCTTCGTCCCCAACTCATCTGAAGTAGGACATTGTGTATCAGCTAACCAGATCCTCATGTCCTCAGGCAAAGTGCTAAGGGCTTGTTCCCTCACTAAAAGGTCTGCCAGCCTTTCAAAAGCGGTGACCTGACATCCACTCACCCACCTATGGAAATAAGTGCCCAATTCAGCAACATATTCACACACACTTTCATCTGCCTTGCATCTATGCTCACAAAACATTTTCCTATATGTTTCAGGTGTTAGCTTAAATGATTCTAACAAGAGATTTTTAGCAGCAGTATAATCAAAACATGCAACATCAGACATTTTTGACAAAACAGTTACAGCTTTACCACGGAGTAAGGGAGTCAGGAACCGTACCCAGAGCCTTTGGTCGACACCATACTGTGTGCATACCCTCTCAAACATATGAATGAAACTATCAAAATGATCACCCCCTTTAAACTGCAGAAGAAATTTACTGACCTTTTGTGCTTCTGGTTACTCCCTTCCCCATTACCTCCATGACTCTGGTGAAGAGTCAGCATCTCCTTCTCATGCTGCCTCTGCCTCTCCTTTTCCTCAGCTTCCAGGTGCAGCAGATTCTCATTCTCCTCAGCCTGCAAATGTTGCAGTTTCTCATTGTCCTCACTCTCTAGAAGCCTCAGTCTGTCAGTTGCTTCTATTTCCACATGCCTGGCCTCCAACTCAAGTCTCTTTAGCTCCAGATGGATTTTTAAGTCCTCTGTAGAAAGGTTGAGCTGTCCATTCTCCGAGGGTATTATATCTCCACTGCCAGTCTGATTGTCCTCCTGGTTGCTGTTTTCTGATGCAGCTGTAACCAAGGCTGCAATCAGGTCTGCCTTAGTCTGGTTTCCATGCACCAGTCCCCTAGCCTGGCACATCTCCACCATCTGTCTCTTTGTCAGCTTTCCATACTCCTCTGCTGACATGCTACCTGCTCACCCTGACTAACTAAGCTAACAAAAGAAATAAAACAATTGTGATCTGAACTCTGAGTATTCGCTGCGTGGCTGATTTAAAGTACAAAACACCTTCAGAGCTCACTGTACACCAGCTACAGGAATTCACTCTACCCACACCACTACAAGCCAATTAGTATTTGCCAACCAATTAATATATGGTGTGGATATCCCACTATTTCTAAACAATTAATATGTGATGCCCATGCCCTGGCCCAGCAATCAAAGAGCCTCAATCCTCACCACTAACACCAGTGAGGGGCATCTCATATAGGAGGAAATGATAACAAATACACACAGTAAAGTGCAATTTCCCATAAGAGCATACAGAGATCATAGTCAGTCCGGGGCGGGTTGCTCCCTTGCTGTCCAGGTCCCAAATAAGACTCCCCACTGGCACAGCTATAAGGTCCAGGTCTCGGCCTAGTGGGCAAGCTAAAACCTCCAGCACCCTCTCTGTCCAACCAGTGCTTCGTGTCCCTGCCCAAGTAGCTGACACACACACACACATACACACACACACACACACACACACACACACACACACACACACACACACACACACACACACACACACACACACACACACACACACACACACACTTTGAGAAGAGTTTATACAACCACACATACACACCTGGGGAAGGCTGGCACAGGTTCTCCAGCTGTGCCCCTTTTTCCCAGATTATACGGTAGTACTAGCTGCCACCATCCACTAATATTTATCAGCTACTCAAAGGCCCTTAAAAGGGTGTCTGATTATTACTGTGCAATATTATTATCCAATTGGTAGTATAGCCCAGGGCTAAAGCTATTGTAGTAGCTTTGTACAATTTTACCAAAGGCATGTAAGTACTCTAAAGAGCTTAAATTATCTCTACAAAAACAGCCACAGTTGAAAGGGTTTAAAAATATGTAATAACAAATAGTCAAAACACAAGACAATACTTTTTACTACATAGTGCTAGTCAAGAGTTCGGAGATCACAGAGAAATACTTAAAATAATTCAGTAGTACAGTTCTGACATCACAGAAAAACACTTAGTCTAATCTTTCTAGTTTATAGCTATTTCTAAGAGAAAACACAAGTCTAAGATAAACTTACATATAGAGCAAGACAGTGTTGGTGAGTTGGATGGTCAAGACAAAAATGCTTAATGTTCTCTAATTCTCTCTGTTTTTAAAATCACATTCCTGGTTCACATTACATCATTCTCCACACTTCACTGGGTTCCCAGGCTAACAGAAACTACATTTACATTCTTCACCTCTGGGCAGAAACCAGAGCAATAAAGGACATTTATGCATGCAAATTCTGGCCATTAACTCTGGCCTTAAAACAATAGGAAGGATGCCTCACTTTAGACTTACTGGCTCCGAGTTTTAACATCAAAGGGTCACAATATGCTTTACTTGGTCAGTAGAGTGCACTGTTGTTACATTTTTTCAGTTCCACATGTAACACTATTTTTACCATTTAAGATACAAGCCATTGGTTTACATTAATATTTACAGATGACAGAATTATCTCCAAAATTCTATCTGGCTAGGGTGGCAACCTTCATCTGTCTTCACCCAATCCTCACAGAGGGGTTGCCTTGTTAATCTGCATGATCAACGTTAGAGAAAAGAAGAGGATAAGGATTTATATCAACAATTATCAAAAGAGCAAAATTCTAGAGTTACTGATGAGATGAAAAGAGTAACTGCAGTTTTAGAGAAACAGTGTGTGTGTGTGTGTGTGTGTGTGTGTGTGTGTGTGTGTGTGTGTGTGTGTGTGTGTGTGTGTGTGTGTGTGTGTGTGCATGTGTGTGTGTATGAGGTTGGGGGCAGCTGATTAAGCAGGAGAGGAAAAAGGAGAGGCAGTCTTTACAGTTAAGGTGATGAGTGTGGAGATTTGTTTTTTGGAATTGTTTTGCATTTGAGGTTGGCTGAGGGCAGATGGCATCTTGTTCTATAGCTGGAGCAAATGATGTGTGTACAAGGCTTCACCATGTGCATTTGATGCTTTGTCCTGGTAGGAAAGGTATTTGTCTATAGAGTGGACATCTCCTGTGGGACAATGCCACTTCATCAGTGAGATTAGGGAAGAACATCTATATGGTTGGTGCAGAACAGAGTGGGCTGCCTTCAGTTGGGTATTGTATTAAAGATAGCTTGGAAATCCAACCAGTTGTTTTTGATTGATGCCACATCTTATTATTTTTTTATAATATTGCTGTAGTCATTGTTGATAGGTGGTATGAAATTTAAATTAAAAACACAAACAATGCCAAACATGTCTGGTTGCTTGAGCATAAGAATCCTGTGAAACAACTATAAGGCTGAGACACCTCTCCATTAGGATGTAATGTGAGAATACTGAGATAGGAACTATTACTGCTGGTGACTTTTGAAATATGCTCTCTTACTTAAACTGAATCATTATAGTAGGTAGGCTTAACTGCATTTCTACTTTCCTAGGATTGGTTGTTTAGTGTTTCCATTCCTAATGCCCTGTTTCATCAAATAAATCCCAGTTAGTTCCTAACCAGTTATCATATGGGAATTTTCTCCATTAACATGTGTAGATAAAGGAGAACACCTATATATGTTTTCTGAACCATGAGTTACACATTGTCTAGATTTCCCCATTACTGCTGAAAAGTGAAAAGTGAAAGAAATTAAAAGCAACCTGTTATTCTTAGGCACACTGCAGTCCTGATGCCTCACCCCAGACACACACAAGCATAAACCAGAGCAATTCTAGTTTTAAAATTATTTCACCAAACACAATACATTGTGTGCCATACCAGATTAGTGATTGTTTGGCAACATACCTCTCACCGTCTTAGCTTATGAATCACAATCAGCCTCTTAGCTGAAGAATCAAGCACAAAGCCAAAAACTAATGTGTGACAAAGGCCCAAAGTCAGGGGCAGACTTTAAATTCCACTCATATACTTAGAAATTTGCTTTGAAGTCTACAGCCATTTTCCCATCTGTATACAACACAGGTGTCTGAGTGTGACAAAAAAGTAAATACATTAATGAAGAAACACAATTCCACATGTCCAAATGGCTGAAATAATACACATACTTTAATAAATCATAAACACTTTCTTTCTACAATGATTTAAACTCATTACTTCATCAGACATTAGAAAAAACTCCATTTAATTAACCAACCATTTAAATACTACACAAATAGAAAAAGCTCCATTTAATTAATCAACCATTTACATACTACACAAGCTAACAATTACCCAATCAGTGTGAACCTTAAAACAATGTCCTCACTCTGATTGGTCATCTGTAGAATTAACTTCCTTAAAAAAACTAAACACTTAAAATTAGAAATGTATAATAATTAAAACAAATTGTATATACATTCAGTAAATAGTTGTTCTATGTTTGAACTTGTCTTTCTTTAAAAAACACTTTAAATTAATATAGTCATTAAGGCCCGGAGCATGATCCATTCTGAGCCTAATCTTCCAAAGTGTTTCATGACATTCTAATACATTTTCAACATCCTCACATAAATCTACATCTGTTATACTGTCAAGGATGTAAAACATAAACTTTTTAAAAACTCCAAAGTAGAACAATGTCAGCAAAAGCAACAGATTTAACCCAAAGGGAGGGGGAAAGGAAAGAACAAGAGAAGAAAGTGAATTCTTACAATATAGAGGTGGTGAACTTAAGTAACTTTGATTTAAATGAACATCACATGGCATTGTTAAAGAAAGGTTTTTCTTTTAATCCCTCTGCATTCACTAACAAAACTAATGTGATTGTTGATTTAAGGTTATTTTTATGCAAACTTAATTTACAGTATGTCATGCAGAGCATTCCTGATGTAAGAACCAAGAAAGAAAGATTGTTTTCCCACAGTACTTTTAATCTGACACTACACAGTACTCTCAAAACCTTTATGACTTTTTATTAAATGGTTGGTTAATTAAATTGAGTTTTTTCTAATGTCTGATGAAGTTCTGAGTTCAAATCATTGTAGAAAGAAAGTGCTTATGATTTACTAAAATACGTGTATTATTTCAACTGTTTGGACATGTAGAATTGTGTTTCTTCATTTATTTTTGTTTTTTTACAATCTACTACACTATTTTTGTGGTTTAAAAAAATAAACCAATAATAATAATAATGGTGACATTAGTAAAGTATTTCATCTCACTTGACACAAATGCACACTAGACTTGCAAAGCCAGATTAGTGACTTTTTAAACTGATCAAATGATGAGGGTCAATTGTTTTCAACAGAGAGCTCCTTCTCCCACTCAGCAATTATAGCCACTTCTCTGTGTACCTCAGACATCTTATTGTGATAAACATGATGGCTGCTTATTGTATTTCAGCTTTGTACCAATGAGACAGTAGTCGATAGATATTTACAGATTTCAAGCTGTTTCACACAAATTATATTAATCCTGCAAAGCCAGAATAACAATCTGCAGCAGTTAGTCACTCCAGGCTTGAAGAAAGTTAATAGAACAATAGAATTTGCATCAATGTGCATTTTCTGTGTGTTGCAGTGGTGCAGTGTTTAACGCAGTTGTCATGAAAGGAGATACTGCCAGAACAGCTATCTGGAACTTTATAAATAATTATATGTCATTTGTGAATAGCAACATAATTTATATAGAATGCTTGTGTTACAACTGTAATAGAACTGCATGTCATGTGTATATCAAACTGGTTTGTACAGATATGTGTGTTAAAAGGTATTTTATAAAGTGATTCAGCTTAAAATGTAACCACAGTGTGCCCTACTAGAAATGAACAGAAATGTACATCCACTATTGTAACTGTTTAAGTACATATATTTTAACAGTGGAAACTGGAATACAGGAGGTTAACTTCAGAAATGTAGCTGAAATTAAATTGCTTTATGGCTACGCAATAAAATATTGTATATTTTAGTTTCAAGGCAGCTAAAGACATAATGTCTATGCTGAGAAGCTTTCTGTATTGTCTTCGGAATGAACTAATTATTACCTCTGAAAGCATGAAGGAATGTAATTGTTTTATGACTTCTAGCATCTGCCAAAGATCAGAGGCCTATGTATTTTCACAGGTAGATGCTAGATACTGACAGCTTTCAGTAGTGGGGATTTCACCTGGGATAGAGTCAGATGACAAGAAATGATGTCATTCTGCAAGCTATCCCAGAAGTAATATTTTAAATATTAGTTTGAGAAGTCTCTTAGTGAGACAGGGCATTCTGTATTCTGTCTTGGACCTGACAAGAACCATTCACCTTGCTCTGATGAAGTAAGTTTCTAGGGAACAGTATGACTCTTTTAGATATAGTTAGGAATATAGTGAAGCCTAGTATAGATATTTTTCTTTATTTATTTGAGACTATCATGCAATGTTGTTTTAAATATATCCTGTGGTTTTGAACTCTGATGTCACTGTGAAAATACATATTTAGTATTGTCTTGTTCTTTTACTATTCATTATTAAATATATTTAAACCTTTCAATGTGGCTGATCTGTGTAGAGATATTTAAGTTTTGTAAGTACTTGCATATTTATTTGGTGACACTGTGTGGGCCACTCCTAATATCCTTGCTCTTGGTCAAACTACCATTTGTTTTAATATTAATAGTACACAGTAAGACTGGACACCCTTTGTTAAGGGCTTTAATGTAGCTGATTGGCTGATGGCAGTGATAACTACTGTATAGTCTGGGCAAAAGGGGGCAT
This sequence comes from Protopterus annectens, assembly GCF_019279795.1. Lineage (NCBI taxonomy): Eukaryota > Metazoa > Chordata > Ceratodontiformes > Protopteridae > Protopterus > Protopterus annectens. The sequence goes on from NC_056746.1 coordinate 1,106,231,299, forward strand.
AGCTAGTAAACCTGTACCAGCCTTTCCCAGGTGTGTGTGTGTGTGTGTGTGTGTGTGTGTGTGTGTGTGTGTGTGTGTGTGTGTGTGTGTGTGTGTGTGTGTGTAAATCAAACCTCAAAGTATGTGTGTGTGTGTCAGCTACTTGAGCAGGGACATGAAGCACTGGTTGGACAGAGGAGGTGCTGGCTGCCTTGGCTTGGCCACTCAGCTGAGTTCTCAACTCTATAGATGTGCTAGTAGAGAGTCTTATTGGGGATCTGGAGAAAGAGGGAGAAACCAGCCCCCAACTGACTGTGGTCTCTGTGTGCTCTTAAGGGAAATTGCACTTGATGCAGAGAGCTGCATCTGGAAATACTGTGTGTGTGCCTGTTATCCTCACAGTGTACATCTCCCACTGCTGCCAGTGGTGAGGATTGAGGGTCCTTGATTACTGGTCCAGTGGTGGGTTGCCACAGTTGTTACCTCACAGCAAGAGGTTCTCTGGTTTGATTCTCATCTGGGTTGACTTCTGTGTGGAGTCTCCACTGAAAATAGGCTCTGTCCTAGTCAGACTTTCCTGGTCAACAAATATTAAATAAATAAGAAGCAACAATCTCTACTGTCTGGGACTTTTGACTCACTGCAATGTACAGTGGTTTGTCAAAAAATTTAAAAAAAAATTATGAAGGACAGTACAAGAATATGAAGCAAATACAGGGTCATTCTGCACATTTAGGAACAGTGGATTACTATTGCTAGCCCAGTGCTGGAAAACTGTCCATAGTATCTGGCTGCCTGGCAGTACCAGTAATAACAAAGAAAGAAAAAAAATTACCACACATTACTCCTGATAGGACTGATAGGACGTGTGCTTCTTTTCACACCAAAGATGTTTTTTACACTTTCAGATTTGTTGACATCCTGCTTCAACTTCTCCATAATCCACTTAGATAACTAATCAGGTAGATTGTTGGGCAGGACAGAGCAGGAGGCCAACAAACTGAAAGGCCATATTTACAGCACTTCCTCCTAGGATCTGCAGCTGCTTTAACTTGGAGCAGGGGTACTGTGGGAAATGTATTTATTTATTTTTTTAAAGTAAAAAATACCACACTTCTTCACTTTAAGAAAATAAATAAGTAAAAGCAGAGAAGTGCCCTTTCCCAAACAGTGCTCAATGTGGTCACCTTTTTCCCCACTGCATAATCCTGATGCCTTGAGGACAGCACTGATCATGCATTTCCATTGCAGTGCTGTGATGTTGTCAAAACTTTCATTGTCCTGGTTTGTATCATGGCAATATGGCTAAAACTTACTGAAGAACTCCATCTGTTTATTTCTCAGCAGTTAAAGGTTGCATTACACTATATATGCATCTAAGTGTGACCCCTGTCTTAGCAGCCTGCTGAATCATGGTTGAAAATAATTCACAAGCCATCAGTCAACAGACCTAGTTTATCATATTGTTAAAATACCTAGTTAAAAAAATTGCTAACATACTTAGTATTATCTTCGTTAACATAATGCAAAAATGCATTGATATAGAAATCACTGCACTGTATTTATTTAGCTGCACATTAAGAATGTTAGTACTTTACCAGTAGTATTTGTGATTTCACCCTGTGAGCAAGGAATACAGTCAAAGCAGCATAGGGGCTGCCCATTCTGAAATACTCTACGATGTCCAAGGCCACAGCTTTCACTACAGATGGAAACAGGGACCTGAAAAAAATACAGAAACTGTATCAAAGGACACACAGCAGAAGAAAAAACGTGCTTGAAAAATCAGTAATCAGAGGAGCAGAAACTGTTGTTGAATCTGACTATATTATGAACACCTGCTGATACTTGTAAATATTCTGAATATGCTAAGAGAGACTGAGAAATATGAAAAGATTTCGAGCCATTATTTTCAGACATTGGTTTTCATCCTCAATGGTTTCATTTATTTGACTCAGTGAATATCTTGAGGTCAGAATCTCCTACAGGAGAAAATGCGAGTATAAGGGAACAATATGAGAAACAAGGTTGATTCATGGTATGTGAAGAAGCATTTATGTATTGAAAGAGAAGTAAATACATGTAATAACCTCTTCACAATTATGGTGGTATCAGACACAGTCAAATTATTCAAGGGGGCATAAAACACAAATAGAGCTGTTATGGAAAACAGGAATATCTCACTGTCTGAAGTAAACTTAAAGAAACCAGGCAATCAGCTAGTGAAAGTAATGATAGGGATGTCCATACTCAGTGAACAGACCCACATATTTTATCTTGCCACGTCCATCTAGCCGGGCAACCTACTGACCAGGGGAAAACATATTGCATTTTAAACTCAAATATTTTCAGAGTAACTGAAACTCTTTTAAACTTAAGATATTGCTTACTTAAAAAGGAACATTTTCATTACATACATAATACACCCTAACACTTGGGCATATACTAAACTGTCCATCCTTTGTTGTCTGAATTACAAGGTTGCTTGTTATATCCCATAACACACCTAAGGCTTGACATGCTTTCACAAGGTACTAAACACACCAGGTCTCAATAAGTATTACATTTGCTTTCATGGAGCTAGTAACTGACAAAAAAACGAGGAAGAAAATAACATGGGCACCTTCTCATGATCCTTCCACATCAGTGCCTCTTCTCTGATGACAAGGTCTTGTCCTGAAGGAGCAGCAGAGTCGTATTTTCCCACGTGTACATATTTAGATTCTCCACTTACATTCAGGTACCAAGCAATCAGGTCATATACCGCAGGCGGATCACCATTAACATCAAAAAATATCTCTTCTCCAGCTTTGTTCATGAACCTCACGTTTCTGAGATAATAGAGTAGCTACAGACAAATATAAAACACATATGTTAAAGGGAGGGAAATCATGAAACATATTCTTTTGCTACAACATTGTAGTTTATGTTCGCATGTGGCATTGACCAATTTAAGAGGGCATCTGCATGTCCTCTCCGCAGTCGAGTGACTTTTAAAGATATGCACATAGGTGCATGCCTGCATGGGTGTGCCTTCTTTGAAGGTTGGGCGTCGGACTGGCAACTCGGCATTGTAAAAATCCACTGCCAATCATTAGCGGACTGGAGTTCCGCTGTGGCGACCCCTAACCGGGAAAAGCCGAAAGACTGCTTATAGAAACATAGATTCAAAAACAATATTAAGAGAGACAGATGGCTAATTTTCTTCCCAGAATCTTAATTATAGTAAGATTATCCTGTTAACTGCAGTGAAAAAATGCATAGAATGGTTTAATGCTATGGGAATGGATGACCCATGCAGGTTGGTTTGTTTACTTGGGAGATGACCCAAAAAGACTATTAAAAGTATTGGATTTGTGGACTTTAGCTTGAAGCAATCGTTACATTTAACAAGCCTGTTATATGGTCCTCTAATGGTGCATGAAAGTATATGTATTTAACAACTCCTGCACAGATATGTATGTATGAGGCATAGCCTGTATATTTACATATGGCCTATACATTAATATGTCTCTATGGGGTCCAACTTGTACTTATGTATACATATATGGATCATAGCATAAACAGCATATTTTGTTTCTTCAAATGCCATTTTGTTGAACAGCATTTGTTGACTCGTTCTTGGCCGAATGGGCTTTGAGATCAGCATTCAGTTGAGAAAGGGAGATTCTCCTTTTTTTTTACTGTTGTGTGATGTAGTAGTGGGACTGTGGCAGTGCAGCCCCCTTACAAAGGGGTGCAGGAGGGGGCTTAGCTCCCTGCAAAAAAAATGTTTTTCTTCTTCTACTTTTTCTTTTCTTTTTTTATTCCAAACCAGCGTTGGTTCAATGTTTTTATGTTTTCCTGTTTGATGGCGCTGTTTAATTCAATTTAATAAACTAGATCCTATGAATGCACATATACTAGGTATAGCCTCTTCATAAGTACACATATATGAGGCATAGATTAGATACTTCCGCAATGAAGCAATAGACTCATGATGATAGGCTCATCATTTTGCCTTACCCATTCTGTTTATTACACCACTAGGGACTACCATGACTTATAGTTTTGAATCCCATTAGTCAAACTGGCATACAAAAGTCTTTCCATTTTACTGAATTGTGCTGAGGAGTGCATAGTACCCTGATGCATACTAGGTGGTCCTGTGCTGGGCTGACGGGTAGCACTGTGTAGTGTGACAGTGCTACACAGCACAGTGATGTAAGGTAGTTAAATATAATACAGTCTGCCTTACTAAGCAGCTATGTGTAGAGCTTTGGTAAAGCATACTGTACCATAAGTAACAGGCTTAAATCACTCCATGCTGTGATACACCTTCATGTCTGACAATGATTCATAAAGAACTTGCAGTCATAAGATATACTGGTGGACCTGGGGTCATTATTATCATCTGGTAATGAGGGGCTCTGAGCCTTTCTACTGCTTACTGAGTGCAAACTGGATGAGGTTTTAACACACTGAGTTGACTTGGTGAACTTCAACTGCGCTACTTGCAGTGGCTACTGATGTGGTTTATAAGTGTACACCAGCAGTAATGCTTTTAAATTTGGAGATTTCTCCCTTCATGATAGTACAACAAAGGAGCTGGTATATGTAAGTTTGGGTTTATGGTCAGCTTGCCTCCACATGTGGAATGGAAGGTGGCTTGCCCCCTGAAGAATAACTGCATTATTTATTTATTTATTTATTTATTTATTTATTCATTTGGTTGGTCCCCTAACCTCTTGTACTTGGCAAATTGGTTTCTCACCAAGTTGTAACTTAAGTCTCCTGGCACTGTGTGAGCCCCCATTGGTGGGGGATTAACCACATTACTATCTGGGAGTGTGACATGTTAGTGTACAGTGGTAGGTTTAGCTGTACTGTATGGAAATCCATTGCTGGTTTGGAATTTTCCTGTTGTGCAAAATACTTGTTTTATTTATTTTGTTTTATTGCATTGAGCAGCATACTTGCATGGTGGGAAGATTATCATGCACTATTGGTAACTTCCTGCTGCTGTCCCATAGATTGCAGTGGTAGGACCACCCAATACTCTATGCAAGGATGCTGGCTCTTTGAATAGCATATAATCAGGAGGGGGGGTGCTCTTCATGTGCACTCCAGTTATTGAGTAATGTGTTTATACAGTGCAGCAAGGCTATGTATGTGCTTCCACTCATTGTATACTGATCTGTCTGAATTTGCATGGGTTTGGTACACAGAATTATTGTGTTCCAGTCCTGCTCCTCTGCAGATCAATATTTATGAATCTCACCTTTAGTTCTTAAGGACAGATCAGTTCATAATGACAAATTCTTTAACAGACATTGTTGCCTGGACTTAAAATGAAAGTTTGTTCTCCTGTTTGGTTTATCACTGAAACAATGTTGTTATTATTGTTATTGTTATTATTATTATTATTATTATTATGACATATTAATTATTGCTACTATTTTTAAGTTTCCTGACTTAGGATTTCATGTACAACATGTGTTTGTCTCTTTTCTAGGACATTTCCCGGTGGTATTGCAGGATATATGCAAAAAGAACTTTTGAAAGCATTATAGGACTAGTGAATCACTAGTATTTGATATTTGTCTTCGCACTGGTTTATTTTAGCATGGGACTTTACATGTCGATATGCATGCTTTTCACAATTGCAATCTCACAAAATTTTTCAAGTTTTAAAGCATTGCATATTTGTTTTTTGAAGGTGTACAGTTACATAGTCCTTTGACTGTAGGAAGTAGTTTACCCATTGTTACGTGAATCGGTTTATATTTATTTTGCTTCATTTACCTTTGTGATTCTCTTAGAAATAAGAAACAATAAGATCTCTGGGCAAGGAAGAGTATGAAGCTGAAGGAGTCAGATATCCATTTACGTCTTTAGGATGTTGAATGTGCTATTTACAGCTGTGTATAATTATATAAAGCTGTTTCGCTAATATTCTCACTGATTTATACTTATGGTTTATTTCTAAGTCGAATGAAAATGGAAAGAACAATAAGAAAAATGATTCTATCTAAGTTGGCCACTAGAACAACAACACTTTTCAAGCTATCTACCAAAAGAATCATTTGCAAAGAAAGCGTTTAATTGCTATGATCCTGAAGTTAAAATAAGAAATAACCATGTCTCAATGTGTACTACTTGATAAGAAGGTACTCTTTTTAAGATGTCATTAATGTCATGGATGGAAAATAAACTGACACTTCCTTGAAGTAATTTACTGTTAAAAATGGATTTTTTATTTCATCAGGAATAATCTTAATTAATTTGTTCTCAATAAATCTTTTCGGCAATATGAGAAGATTCTGAAAGAACTAACAAATAATGATGAAACTCCCCAAACTGTATCCAGTTTACAACATGAGTTCTTACCGGACTTGATAATTCACCATCTATATATATATATATATATATATATATATATATATATATATATATAAGTCATACACATACACACACACACACACACACACACACACACACACACACACACACACACACACACACACACAGACACACACACACACACGCTCTTGCACGTATGCACACAGACACAAACACTGCAAATCTACACATTATATCTAATGGTTAACTTACACTAACCCTAAAACATATACGCTCCCATACAAACTCCTTGTCCAAACCCTTAACCTTTATCAACCAACAAAAACTCACCTTAATCTGATCATACAATCACCCTTTGTCTCAGTGTTACATCAAATGCTTGTTTTCAACATCTTGTAATATTGAACTGAAAGTGGTCGAATTTATATTAGTGAATTTGACAAACTCAGTAAGCAGAATAAAAACTAGAATGAACAGCAGATGCAGGGTGGTATCCAACGAGACGGAGCCCGAATAATGAAAAAATTCTTTACTCAATCCAATGATCAAAATGAAGTACAAATACACATAAAGTCAGTTTAAAAATGATAAAACAACAAGTTAAGCGCTTTCATCAATACTCAGACTTCTTCAGAACAGTGAATTGCTGGCTGATAACTCCTTAAATACACACCCAGTCAATTAGTAAAATATTACCCCACATCATTTCCTTTCAATTAAGAAACATCACAGGAAGTGTAAGGTAGTAGTGAATACTCCCCCTGTTTGCAAGTACACAAAAAGTCAACTAACCAAATGTTAAATCAATAGTGTCACGTAAAGAATGTTATAAGGCAAAAAATACCAATAACAATATAAATATATCATAACATAAATAACTGTTTAAGTTTCAAAGTGGTGCTATAGAAATTCTATCATTAAGACCTGGAGGGGAGTATGCATTCAGTCTGATCTGCCACTTTAACTCAATGTGCTCCAAATATTCCTCAACAGGTCCGCCCCTTTGTCCCAAATCAACTTGTTCAAGAATAAAAAAACTAAAACTGTGATTACTTTGGTCATTAATATGCCTAAATAATGCATTCTTCATATTTTTCTGCTTGATGTCATATAAATGTTGGTAGACTCTAAGTCTAAAAGCATTTTTTTGTTTTCCCCACATAATAACCTTGGCAGTTTTTACATACTGCAATATAAACAACCCCCTTAGTATAGCTCATAAGATAAAATCCTGGTGAGGACAGTGAAGGAAAGAGTGAAACTGACAATATGCATCAGCACACAAAGTCGAATCAGCTGAACGAACTCAGCAGATTTGACATTGTTTCCGAATAGACTACATGATTTCCATATAGGAGCACAGTCATGTAAAACTCCTACACCTTACATCACATTTTTGCTGTGCCCCCCACAGCCCCTGTTAACTATATATTCCAACTCCGAGATTGCACTGCAGTGAGAAAAGTGATGAATGTCTCAAACCACACTGTTCTGCGATCTCTGTGCAGTACATTCAGTTCATATCTCTGCGCAGTATTGTAAAAATATTGTAAAAACAAGCGCTGCTACCGTCTAAAGGTATGAATCCCAAAACGAAAAAATTCTGGAAAAAGACTGGACGCAGCCACCATGATGTAATAAAACCAAAATTTAATATCAAACTGAAACAGAATAAGCGCTTTCACATGCTACACAGGCATGCTTCTTCAGATTTCAAAAACTCATTATACCAACCACATTTAAATACTAACCATTTAGCCATATAGTTACTTAATTAATTGCTTAATTAATTAATTGATTAAACCAAATAATGTTCTTAAAGCAACCAATCCTAACTTAAAATCGGGTAGAAATATATATATATATATATATTTCAGATTTCAGAATGTTAACATTCATATGGCCGAGACCATATGATCGACATTCGAAATGTCGACCATGCGGAACCGGCATCGCCGTACAATGAGGAATGGAAATATTTCCATTTTCAGCACTGTAGTGCAATCTCGGAGTTGGTATACTCCCACTGCTAGCAGCGTGAAGGTAAGTTTTTTGTGTTTTTTATTTTTTATTCTATGTTCGACATTTCGAATGTCGATCATATGGTCTTGGCCATATGAATGTCAACATTCTGAAATGTCGACCATATGAAGTAGGTCCATATACACATGCATACACACACACACATGCACACATACACATATATGCAGGCTCCCAAAAGTTTTTAGGGTTTGTATATTGCACAGAATAGCTAAGAAACATTTCTTAATAAACTTGCCCTTCTTACTAAACAAAAAAAAATTCATTATAAAAAAAAAAATCTTGCCATACTTTTACTAACAATTGGTATTAAAAACTACATGGAGTTAGCCACCAGTTAAAGGAGGTGGCATCATGACATTATGATATCAAGTTAGCCATTAATCAAAATAATTAACAGCAAACGTATAAAAGTATAGCTACTATAACTAAGCTCAGACTTTACTTAACTGCATATAGAGTGTTCTTTTGAATATCTGGAGCAAGATGTCACCTTTTTTAGAAATGTACAAAATAATGACGCAAATGAGAAAAAATGTACTGGCATTGTCAAATATGTGACAACAGACTAGACAAAAATGGAATACTGTATTTAAAAAGAAACTAGATTTATTTCTTAGCAAATACAGACAGTTTCTCTTCAGTAAGGTTGAAGGTCATCAGATGAGGGAGACATGTCTAATGTATGGTTTGGCTTTTTGTGTGTGGGCTGAGTGTGAGTATAAATGTGTATGGGGGAACTGTCTGTGAGTGTGTTTGTGTATGTCTATGTATGAATGTCTGAATGGGGGGGGGGCTGCCATACCTCTCAACTATCCTAGATTAATGAGTTAAATCTGTAATGGTGGGAGGGCAAGACACCAGAACAGTTTTAAAATATTACTCAAACTTACTTAAAAAGTTAATAGCACAACAGATATTCATCAGTAAGCATTTTCCAAACAGTAAGTATTAACCTAGAGGTAACTTGCTGTACCAAATCCTAGTGCCCAGATTGTGAAACTAGGAGAAAGAGCCAAAGCATGGGTTCCAAAAGCCATGCCCATTTTGGCTCAATTGTCCAACTCTAAACAAGTACCCCTGTGTAGACCTCTTGTGCAAATCATGTTTCAAAATATTTGATTTGCTATAAAATACAGCAAAGGCACCAGAAAAATGCTACGAGCAAATTCAGCATAAGCATGCACTCAAGTAATTAGGGGGAATGCACTTCTTAAATCTCATTTAAGGTAAAAGCAATATAAACATCCAAAACCTTAATTCTTAGTTCAGGTATGAGCAAAGTAAACAAGCAGCATGTGGTTGGTCACACGTCAGACACTCCGAAGCCATGTGTTCAGATGGCATCAGGAAGTCACTCTCCATCCAATGAAACTCAGTAGATGTACTTCAGTTCAAGAAGACTTTATTGAGAGCATCCACGCACTCGCAATGTCTGGCATTATTGCTTTGCTGTAATCCTTTGTGATTTATGAGGGACAGAACGAAACAATGAGACAACATCAGGGAAGTTCTGCAAAATCAGGGGGATATGTGTGTGTGTGTGTGTGTGTGTGTGTGTGTGTGTGTGTGTGTGTGCGTGAGTGTGCGTGTGTGTGTGTGTGTGTGTGTGTGTGTGTGTGTGTGTGTGTGTGTGTGCGTGCATGTATGTATATGTGTGTGTGGTGTCTTTGTGTGTATTTGTGTGTAAATATGTGTATGTGAGTGTATGTGTATATGTTTGAATGTGTACATGCGTGGGAAAGTGAATGAGGGGGATTCTGTTCCAAGGCAATGCCTAGGCTGTTGTGATAATTTCTGTTTAATACTGGTGGCACGTACATGTGATTCAGGGATATGCCAATTGTGTGTGTGTGTGTGTGTGTGTGTGTGTGTGTGTGTGTGTGTGTGTGTGTGTGTGTGTGCACTTGTGTTTGTGTTTGTGTGTGTGTGTGAGAGTGTGTGTGTGTTTTGTTTGTGCTATATATCCTATAAAAAGTAATTTCAGGGGCTGACTTATGAACAATGTTTTATCACAACAGGAATGACAGCTATAACCAATGAATTGTACTGTTTGTCTGTCAGTCTACCTGTGTTCATTGAAAAGCTGGAGTGCCTATACAAAATAATACTATCTCCCGACATTACTATTAATTCTGAGCAGAAAGAAAGAAAGAAAGAAAGAAAGGAAAAAGGACACTGTTTTATTATCTGGTTTTATAGATCTTACCAGACTATATAATTAAGTAACCATCAGCTCCTCTGTGATCTTAAAAAGCTCATGGTTCAGTGCAAATATAGTACAAAGGCTCACAGGATTCTTTCACGATTGTTTTTTTTTTTTTTTGCTCAAAGGCAACTCCTCATTGTTATGTATATTGTATTCCACAAGGTTTGGACAGTGACAGATAATGTCCTAAGGAAAAAGGACACTGTTTTATTATCTGGTTTTATAGATCTTACCAGACTATATAATTAAGTAACCATCAGCTCCTCTTTGTGTTCTTAAAAAGCTCATGGTTCAGTGCAAATATAGTACAAAGGCTCACATGATTCTTTCACGATTGTTTTTTTTTTTTTTTTTTTTTTTGCTCAAAGGCAACTCCTCATTGTTATGTATATTGTATTCCACAAGGTTTGGTTCTATTTTAACTCTTCTCTTTGTCTTTGTTCATTATGCCCTGCTACTCAAAGAGCTACCAAACTTCGAAATTAACTTGTATGGGAAGCCTGTGGTTATACCACATTAACATTGTCTGACATTGCCATTAAGAGACAGGGAAAAACCTCTGTAAATTAAAATCTGGCTCACTTTGAATGGTTAGCTGCTTAACCCTAATAAAACAAAGGCAATGATCTTTGTTTTATGTTCCCACTGTAACCTTATCCTATCCTACTGGTCTCCGAATGACTGCTCAGGTAGTAAGCCTAAAACCACAGTTCACTTTAAAGCTGAGTGTCCGGATGGAACAGTTGGTGACGTTTTAGCATAACATGGAACTAATCAGCTCCAATATTAATTCTTTATGCTTTTGAACATAGGAAATATCATGCTTCATTTCTCCTGAAGGTATAGCTGCTCTATGTAAAAAAAAATGTAATTTTGCACAACCCAAATTAAGAGCAGTGCAAACCTTATCAACATTGTCATTTCAAATCACTGCAAATAGGATCTTTGAGCATCATTGCTCAACCCTGAAAAAAAATCATCTGGTTACCCAGAAAACATCAAACTAATTAACTAAAAAAAAAATGTATAAAAATAAGTATGCAGTGGCCCAGATTTAGTTTAGTGCTTATGCTTCTATTGTTTCCCAGCTTTTATTCCATTCTCAGAATAGATCCAGTCTTCTCATTTTAAAGGTAACAAAGAGAGCAAACGTGGCATAGGAGTACTAATTAGTATACTGGATGATCCGCTTATAGTAAATATTATAATTGCTTAACAGTGTTAATTATGCTGCTACCTTATAGTTTACTTTGTCCAGGTCTTCTGGGTTTCTCATACCATGATGGGAATGGACCCCATTCCTAAGTTAAGTATGATTAAAGTTCATGAAATTAGTATTGTTTCAGTCTTTGATGTTAGACAAAAGTACTCTTTGCAGCACCTGCAATGTGCCCAGAACTGATTACATCTGCAATTCATACAGAGTTACATGTATCTGTAGCATATGTAAATATGACTACAAATTCTTCTTTATAAGACTGATTTCTCCTACTACTACTGAAACTGTCTGGGTATCCTTCTTCCACATTGCCCCTCATTTCTGATTTATGCCTGCAAATCCCGGTATTTTATGACTTTGTGCCTCTCTGTATGTAACTATAATGATTGGGTGTAGCAATTAGAATGATCAGTGCTACTTTTGTCTTCGCTTCATAGACCACTATATCTGGTTTTCTCACATCTATTTTTGAACTGTTGATCCCATGTGATATAAACTTCATCATTTTCTATAATGATATGTGACTCATATTTCCACTGCTTCTTAGCTATTTCAGTATTGTAATGTTTGCACAATTTCCAGTGCAACAGTCTTGACGCATTATTATGACTTTCAGTATACAGGCCCTCTGTCATTAATGTATCACATGGTGTGCAACTGTATCCTTTCTGTTTTTCAAAACCTGTATTTGTCTGTTTCTCCAACATGTTTAGTGGACTTTGTAAACCATTGTGAATGTAGCCTACTGTCCTGGGCCACCAATATTAACCTTTCGTTTTGGTGTTTAAATTCACCTCTCCTTAATCATTCCTGCATCAGATCTTGATTGACATGAGGTTGTTCCAAGAGTTTTCTGTACGTACAACTTTATGATTTATGCTTTTTCCTCATTTCTTGCTTTCTCTTCTGATCATTCACCTTATATTCTTTCATTTTTTTTTTTTTTGCACATTCAGTTGCTGCCTGATTTTTGTCTACTTCTGGTTTGATTTCCATTCTTGCTTGACACTGATATGCTTCTGCTAAAGTAAGCAGGGAAGTCATAGAAGGGAAGTCATCTTAGACTTGTTCTCCTCGAGTTTTAAAATTTTCAAAATATTTGGATCTTATGAGGTTAGCAGATATGTATGCAGTCCTACAATTACAGATTTAGACATGTAATCAATTTCGAGGAGGTCCATACCACCTTTAAAAAGGGAAGATATAATCTTTGTATGCACTGATTTTTATAAATCATTTGATAAGCATGAAGCATTTTTCTTGTTTTCCTGTCCAAATGATCCAATACCTTTTTGGACCAGTGAGTCACCCCAAAACTGTAAGTTAGAACCAGAGCAGCAAATTGCTTTAAAGGTTGGACTTTGCCCCTAGATGTCAGTGCTGTTTTCAATATTAATTTTAGTCTTCTAAAATATTCCTTACTAAGTTTTATTCACATCTGTTCATATGTTATTGTTGATCCTTCATCAGTTCCCAACTTCCTCCTGCTCAAGTTCCTTTATATCACATTTCTATGCCAGACTGATATTTTCTTGGGTCTGCAGCTTTCCTGCTTTAAAGGTTGCTTTTGCACTTTTGTTGAGACCAAATTAATTTCTTATATCATCTGAGAAAGTTTTGACCACTTACAGTTGTGCTTTCACCTTCTCATTTGATGAACAATATGGTTTTAAATCATCCACAAAAGGAAGATGAGAAGTCTTTGCACCTTGTTTTTTGGGACCCAAATTGTAACCATGAGCTAATCTGTTAAGTAGACAGCTTAATGGGTTAAAGGGCAATAAACAAGAGCAGCAGTGACAAAGAGACACCCTGGAATACCCCCCTTTGAATGTTTATCCCTGGGATAATAATCTATCCTTTATCATGGCTTAGCTGAAGAGCGGTTTGCCACTGTTTCTTGGTTACTGTAATGTAATTGATCAATGCAGGGTATATCTTATACATTTGTAAGGGGTCTAGATTATATATTCGAATGCTTAATTGTTCAAATCGCTAAAGAACGAACTTTAGTGATCAAACATTTAAATATCTGAATATATTAAAAATTAAAAAAAAAAAGAAAAACTAAAGGGTGTAAGCAGGGGGCAAGCCCCCCCCCCCGCTGCATCCCCACACCCCCTGCTACTTAAATATAGCAACTCCAAAATCATGTTACAGTGTAGGTAATGGGAAATTTTCCATTTCCACACTGTAGCACACTGAAGTGCGATCTCAGAGTTGGTATATTTAAATAGCGGGGGGTGTGGGGGTGTAGGGGGACTTGCCCCCTGCTTAAACCCTTTACTTTGTGTTTTTTTTTTTATTTAGTTTTTAATATATTCGAACACTTAAATGTTTGATCACTAAAGTGCGTTCTTTAGTAATTCGAACATTTAAGCGTTTGAATATATAATACAGACCCTTTGTAAGCACTCCTTTATCCACGAATGTACAATGTTGTCAAATGCTTTTTTGTAGTCTAGCCATGCCTTACTTAGATTCTTCCACCTTTACAATTCTCCATTATGACTTTATTTAACAACAAATGATCCTTTGCTAGATTTCACTTTCTTTTATTACCTTTTTTTTATTGCCATGGTCGAGTTTTCTTCTAAATGACTATAAACTCTATTGGCGTCAGGTCCAGTATATAGTTTATACATTGTTGAAACCTTACTATATAGGACAGCACATGAGTTTCCAGTTTGTATGGTTACTTTGCAATTACTGTTTCTGTTGTTTATTGTTTAGAACTACTAGGAGACAAACACATTTCAAATTATCGTACACTACCCTACGTCATTATGTAAAGTATAGAAATATGCTTGCAGTCTGCTTGTTCTACTCTGGTATGCTTCTTTAAGTCATCATATTTCATTCTAACAATCATGGTTTTACCTCATTGTTTGTAATTTTCTGTGTTATAGCTAAAAATGGTCATTTTGTAGGTCAGCCTCCTTATACACTTACCAAATAAATAGCTAATTTCTGCATTAAAATAATAAATCACATATATTTGGTCAGACTGATATTAAGCCAATCTCAATTTTCCTATAGAAAATGGACTGCAGATCCATACATTTAAAGAGGCCAGACAAGGGTATAAAGAGTTTATTCCATTTTATTTGACTTCTAACCAAATATTTTGTGATGAACAAGATGGCATGTATCACTGTTATGATACCTGTGTTCTAAGTGTCAAAGACTTGTAGTCTCCTATAGTTTCCATTTGTTGTATTTCTGATGTAGTTCTTTCTTCTTCAGGTACATACTATATGTTTTTCCAAGATCTGATGTAGTTATAATATTTAGATAAAATGTTGCTATTTTTATCTTGAAGGAGTGTCTGCACTAAATAAATAAATAAATTAATAAATAAATAAATAAATAAATTACTGTACAGGAGTATGTATGCCGCGGTGGTACAGCAGTAGCGTTGTTACCTCATAGCAAGAGGTTCTCCCATTCGATTCTCGGCTTGGCATGGGAGTGCCTTCTGTGTGGAGTCTGCATGTCCTCCCCGCGGTTGGGTAGCGTTCGAAACACATGCGTAAATGGGCGTGCCTTCTTTGAAGGTTGGGCATCGAGCTCGCACCTCGGTGTTTTGTAAAAATCTACTGCCAATCATTAGCGGACTGGAGTTCCGCTGTGGCGACCCCTTACCGGGAAAAAGCCAAAAGACAAACAAACAACAAACTGTACAGGAGTATAGGAGTTTAACATCAACATTGCAAAGGTTTGCTTAACGTGGAAGTAGTGCATTGGTGCTACCCAAATGATGTCTGCATCCAAGTGCTACGATTTTACCATAAGAATGCGATCTTCAGAAAGAGAACATCAAAAAAATGTAAAGGTAGTATGGGGTCATATTAAGGGAAAACAGAGTTCACTATGTGAAGCAGAAGGTTTGGCTGGAAAACAAGATCATATCATCATGGTAGCTCCCACCAGGCCATTTCGGTGAAGAACAAATTTGATGGATGAGAAAGAAAAATTTTGGAACAAGTTAGATGAAGTGGTGAAGAGTGTACCCAAGGGTGAGAGAGTGGTGATTAGAGCGGATGTTGCCTGTATAGTCCTCAGCAACATGTTCTAACAGAGCATGTTGGTGAAGGGAACAGAGGGGATGAGGTGGTGATGGGTAGGTACGGTGTTAAGGAAAGGAATGCAGAAGGTCAGATGGTAGTGGATTTTGTGAAAAGGATGGACATAAGCAACAAGCTTCAACCTCATGATTAAATCACACCAACCATGGGTAAAGCTTCAATATACCACACCATGTCATCTGTTATTGCTTAATTATATCACTATACAGACATAATAGCCAAATATAATACACACAACTGCATACTTTTTTAAACGTAGAAAAAAATATTTGTCTATAGGTTTGATAATACAGCGAGATAAAGGCCTGACTGTGACCAAAGGATCCAAGTTTATTTATTGGCTTGGGGTACCTGCTGGAACTAGCAGGGGGAATGCAGAGATGAAGAGACCATGCTTGCTTTCTTCTCAGGGGAAGACTGAGGATAATTTGCTGGCAGCAGGCTGGTCATTCTGTAGCCCTATTGACAGCTGGGTTATCCAGTTAGTGTTGTATAAATAGGTACATTGAAGTGAAGAAGCTCATAAGGGTAGCTGCCTGGGTCTATATTACATGATCGAATGGTCAAGTAGTTGAACATGTAATAGTCAACCCATAATAATCGAACCGCCACAATGTCAAATGTAAAAGAAAAAAAGAAAAACTCAACCAAACAAACCATTTAAATGCTTTGCGCAGGGGGGCAAGCCTCCCTGCACCCCCCACATGGGGGGGCTGCACCTCCCACCCCCCGCTACTTAAATATACCAACTCCGAGATCGCACTACAGTGCAGACAATGGAAAACTTTCATTTTTACACTGCACAGAGATCTCCATTGAACCATTCAACATTGTGGCGGTTCGATTATTATGGGTCGACTATTATGTGTTCGACTATTTGCCAATTCAATCACGTAATATAGACCCTAGCTGCCCTATAAGTGGAAGTTAAGTCCTAATGTATCCAAGCTATATCTATATGGATTCCGTCTCACCGGCTGACTATGTGTTTGGTCGACAGCTGTTTAGTCGATTGTTTATGATTGATTAAACTTCTGGTCGACAGATGTCTGAGACTGAACAATACCCAGGGTTGTGAATATGCCCTTACCATGTGTTTGTACAGTCGCAGAGGTAGTATATATATATATATATATATATATATATATATATATATATATATATATATATATATACAGGCAAGGTCTGTTGTGAGTGCGGGTTGGCTTCCCCCCTGAAAAAAACAATGTTTTGTTTGTTTATTTTATTCTTTTGCATGCACCAATGCTGCTTCTCAGTGTATTCATAGCTGCTTGTTGATGTACACAGTTTCAACATAAAGACATTGATAGTTGTCATGTCTTTAGCATGTCAGTGATGGGTACATTCAATGAATATGAATACACCATCCATATAATTCTATGGATGTATGAATGCAGGGTGGTTTGTTGAATGCATTGCTTGTTGACAGCTATTTATGCTATCATGGCTGTCACAAGATATTGAATGCATTCTCATAGGTTCATAGATTCACAGGAGATTACCGGACCAATGGCTTAAATGTTTTTACAAGCCTAGCCAATATAACCCAATTTTACCTAATATATGGCCCCTAGAGGAAAGAGGATGGCATGGATTTGTTCTTGTGCATTGAGTATCTTACAGACTGCCCCTGTCCATAAGGACATAGGAACTAACCCTAGTGTGAATTTGTGATTTTCCATCCATTGATCCAAACTGCTTTTGAAGAGGGCCAGGGAAGGGCTCTGCTTAATGTGAATAGGAACCCTGTTCCATAGAAGGGGCAATCTCTGAGACACATATCTCTCTCTCCAGCATATTGTTTTGAGTTGCTGAACAAATTTAGATCCCTAGATCAGGTGACCCTCATGCTGTTTGACTTGCAGATGTGTAGCAGTGCCATCAGGGCTGGATTTGTGAGTCCCTTGTAGGTCAGGCAGGAGTTGGTAGGAGACAGAGTAAAGGGATAGGGCTTTTAGTCTATCCACATAGTTCATGTTGTTTACACCCTGTATTTTCTTTGTGAGGAACTCCTGAGGTCATTCCAGCTGCTGTAAGGGCTTAGTCAAGTACATGCCAAATGATGTGTTGCACTTGATTATTGGTCCAACGAGGGCTGAGTACAGCAAGGCTATAATTTCCTTGGATATGGATGCCATATCTTTACTTATAAATTGTATTACATAAAGGACTTCTTCACCACTGCAGACACATGGCTGTCAAAGTTCAGAGTATTATTTATCTGTGCATCTAGATCTCGTACTTCTGAGTCTACTGTTAGGCATGTGCTATTAATGTTGTAATTTGCAGAGGTATTTGACTTCCCAAATGTTATAATAATGCATTTTTTCACATTACGTTTTAGGACAAGTTTCTGGCATCAATCATTTGTCTGATCTAGACCCTCCTGAAGGATATCTATATCACTGGGGGAATTCAGTGATTGCCCCCAGCTTGCAGTTGTAGGCAAACATTGTCATCCAGTGGCCTTCCACAGTATCCTTCACTTCAGAGTTCTGAACATTCTGAACAGGAATAGTCCCAGCAATGAAGCTTGTGGCACACCAATAGTAACTGGCCTTTTGCTGGATCTGGATTAACCCACATTAACCACATATGTTCTGTCTGTGAGCCAACTGGCTATCCATCTGGTGACATAGTTATTTATGTCCAGTTTTCTGAGTTTATTTATAACACCTGAGTGGGGAATTGTGTCACATGCCTTGGCCAGGTTGAGGTAGGTGATATGTGCTGTTGTACCCTCATCCATGGCCTCAGTGACTTTCTCAAAGAAATCCAGCAGATTTATTAGGAATGACTTGCCCTTGACAAAGCCAGCTTGGGATGGGTCCAGTTTTTGTAGGCTTCATATATCATTATTTATCAGGTCTATGATCATTCTTTCCATGGCCTTACATAAACACTAGTCAAACCTATGGGTCTGTCATTTTCAGGATCAGTGGGCGGTCCCCCTTTATGCAGACGGATGACTGTTGTCCTCTCCTCTATCAGGACAAAGCCTGTCCAGAGGCCATGGTTACATAGAGATCCTAGTGGACATGATAAGTCTTGATTTAAGCTGTTTAAGAAGCGACCTAGTATACCCCCAGGGCATATTCCCCAATCCTGGACTTGTTCGATCTCAGACATCTGTTGACCAGCTATTTAGCTGATCATAAACAGTTGACTAATCGTCTGTCAACTAGCAGAGTGCAGGAGTTATCCAGTAGAGCAAGAGTGACTTGTGCCTTCTGTATGGAGTTTTCCTTTTGGTAACAGCTGTGGAATTAGTTTGTTTATGTTAGAGGGTGTGGGGTGAAGCATCCACAGTGGGGCGGTATGGGGGCAATGCCCCCATGCAAACTATGTATTTCAAGTGCTTTTTGGTAATTGTCCAAACACAGAAAGAAACTTTTTTGGTTTCCTTCTGCAATTGATCTAGTTAAGTAGATGTGCTCTCATTGATTGAATGTGTTGTATGTAATGGCATGTCATTATCCATCTATCTATCTAGCTATCTATCTGTCACTATTCTAGCAATCTATACAATTATCCATATGTATTCTTACAGAAATGGTCACCAATCACAAAAACATCCTCCCAGTTCTACTTGTCGCCCAACTACTTCTTCTCCATGCATGAGACATAGAGCTCAAATTAGGGCCATTAATTTCCACAAAGTAATCCAATTAATCTACTACAACCAGCAAAGGAAACCACTTAAAAATAGCAACTGACAAAACTTGGCCCAAAAAATTAATACACTGTGCTTAAAACATGGATATTATATCATCAGCAAACCATTTAGTATCTGTGAAGCTTGGCTAAAACAGGAATAATGTGTTTTAGCTTATTTCCAAGACTATTACATAGTCTTTTATAAATGGTGATGACATGGGCATGTAGGTGAGTGATATTTAATGGTGAAGGAAAAAATGTTCACATACAAGCCAACCTGACAGTCAAAAGCAAGACTCCTTACAACACTGTCCCCAGCTGTTTATCTCAGATCATCATCAGCAAGACCACTACAGTTTACCTAATAATGCTGTCATTACTACCTAGCACCACTTCACCCATACTTATCACTTGGAGGAAAACTTATTCATCCATGGAGGCCTTAACTACAACTGACATGCACCCAAGAAAGGAAACAAAACTGCATCTGCTGCATAAACTGACATAAAGAGTATAGAGTCCAACAACACAAACTCTGTTGGTCAACATTAGAATCCTACTAGTCCTCATAATAACAAGCATCTCAGCAAAAATTAGCCATTATATGTGTCCTACTGCATACATTACATACAAACTGTTCAGAAATGATTACACGGTCACCTACAACTCCTAGTCACTCATCCTTACTCATCTCAATATACTTATATTTGAGTCACTGGAAACAATTATCCTTATAAAACAACAACATATAGTCTGTTCTCCACACTTTATTCCTAGAACTAAACAATACAAGCCTTATCATAACTCTCTATACATATTATGACTTTATAGCTTTTGTACAAAATTATTTCCATTAAAAAGTAAGGATTAAAGTTACAGATTGCCTCATGCTGACTATTGTCATCTAAAAATAGAAGGAGATCCAAGAAATATCCTAATATTCCAATATTTCCAAATCCTTAAAACTTAGTGGAGACTAGCCACTAATTTAAGCAAATTAACATTCATTCGAGGGCTTCATACAGTCCAAACAGGATAAAATAAGTTGTTTAGAAAAATACTAAAAAGACTTAAAAATAACAACAAACTTTCCACCAGAACAATTGGCAAAGAACAAGTAAATGACATAAAACTAGCACTAGCAAATACCCCCTATAATAGTTTTATTAACTTTACAGATGATGCACTACCATTTCCTGCAATGACTACTCACAAATACGTATGCCTGCCAACTTTCATTTCACTACTATTAAAATGAGACAAGTGCTCAGACTCCTAGAAAAAAACTCAAAATACTCAAAATGTTCTAGCTCAGTAGTCCTGCACAGCCTAACCACAAGAATATACCTTTACAGCTGGAAAAGAGGGCACATTACTCACATCCCTAAAATCAACATCTACTGACTTCAGACCAATGGCCAACATTTGCTCCACAACTATGAATATTAAAAAAAAAAAAAAAATATATATATATATATATATATATATATATATATATATATATATATATAAAACCACTCCACAAACATGGCATTAAACATCAGAATGGATTTAGACTCGGATATAGCACATCCATAGCTATCTTTATGGCCACCAAGTTCACACACCCATGGAAAGTGATAACCTATCTGTAGACCACAGCCTCTTAATAGTTTCCCAACAAAAAGCTGCTTTTGGGAAGGCAGTAGCAAATTGTTCAACCTGTACCTCTCAAGCAGATCATTTAGGCTCAAACATCTCATTAGGCACAGGCACATTTAAAGCCGGAGTGCCCAGGGTTCTGTCTTTGGCCCAGTCTTACTCTTTCTGATTATTTTCCCCAGTCATCTTCCCACAACAAACACAGTGCTATATGCTGATGACATTATTGAACTCAAAGAGATCAGATTCTTCAAAAAAAAAGAAAGAAAAAAATCAGCACAAGTTGCAAAACATCTCCATACTAGTATGTAATTGGTTTCTCAAGGAAAAATTGTCAACAAAACTAGAGTGACACTATTCACAAATTACCATAGTCAGCCCCCATCCCTTGATGTACTGTTTGGCCAATTGATAACATTCTTTTTGCACTCTGAAAAGGTTGTAACTTGGGTCCTGAATAGAAATCAGATGAGTTGCTAGAATATTTATTTATGTATTTATTTATTTATTTACAGTTTGCTAATGGCAGACTAGTCCATGGACGTTTTTCAGCCAGAACTTCATCCACAGGGGCAAGACAACAGACTAACAATAGATACTACAAGTAAAATAGGAATGTCACCATGAAATGTATATTAGATTAATACTTTATAAATATTTACATAATAATTGATTCAACTAAAGTGAGCAGACAAGCACAATAACTTTTTAAGCTGGTGCAGAGTAGAAACACAAGAGTTAAATAGCATGCAAGTATACAATGATAATTTGCCCTACAATTGGCCAATCTGGGTGTCAAAGTGGTAGTTTTTACTTAGTCAACAAAGGTAACAATAGTACAAAGTATAGCAATGAATGGCTAGCCAAGTTACCTCTGCCAAAACTATAGCATAGAAGTCATTGCCATATTATCCTTCCCAAAAGGAAATAAAGCTATAACACTCAAGGCGGCCTGATACCCATTGTAAATTCATGAAAGTAAAAACTGTTGAAAATGTAGCAAAGTTTAGAATGATAGCAAGTATACTGTGACATACGTCATCAAATCAGCCCCATCCCATTGTGAAATTAGCAGAAAAATAATGATAGCGATACCTAACATTAAATGTGCAAGAAGATGTATGAGCTCTGAGGACTTTCTTAAATGAGATTAAATAATTGAGTTTCCGGATTTCTTTGGGATGGCATACCACATCACAGAAGTTACTTTGAAAAGAGACCATTCATTTTCTTTAGTTAGGCTTCTGAAGGGAGAGATGAAAAAATCAGTAAGTAAAGGCAGTAGTATTGCTGGAATTTAATTCATCCTCAAGTCTTGGTGTGTACCTTCACAAGGTGGACCCTGTTTTTACAAAATCTCACCAAGATAACACTGATATATAGATTGCATTTCATATAGCATATATTATAGACAGAACTATATTTAAAAAAAGACAGCTGGGTGCACAAGTCCTAGAATAAAAACAGTGCTTAATCCTGGTATGTCACTGGTGCCAGAACTGGAAAAAATGACAGTGTAGAATCCTCAAGATACAGAAACATTCCTACAATGGGGTTAGGCCAGGCTCAGGGGGAAGATGACCCCCCCCATTGGAGAAACAAGTAGAAGCCCACAAAAGCCACAAAACCTGATAGCCAAAAAGAGTCATAAAGGTGATAGAGTGAACTACTCAGGATAAGAAAGAAGTTATGCATTGTTACCATTATGCAAGAAGTCTAGAATTTCCAAGTAGAAGATATTCTAAAAAAGAAACACAGTTGCACAAGAAAAACTGTCAAAGTCTTCAAATGCAAATTTGTGTTCATTAATATAACAGATTCATGAAAAACATTTTATAGACCAAGAAACTTTGGGCCATTTAGAAAAGGAAGTGACCGAGGAAGAGCGAAAATATAAAAAAACAAAACCTAGAGATTTTTGAAAGGTAGAAAAAAGGAACATCAAGATGGGAAAGAAAAAAGAGATATGATATGGTCACAGCAACAAACCCGAAGAATGAGTAATATATAACACTAAAAAATAAAAATGATTCACTAGTAGGTAAACAAAAAACATACAATTAAAAACATACCTGGTTTTATTTTAGCGCTTTCGTCCAAAAGGACTTCTTCAGAATAAAACCATGTTTAAAAGTATCAGCTTATATATAAAATCCAAACATTAACAGTCTCATTAACCAATTAATTCAAATTAGAAAACCAGCATTTGTTTAAAGAAACTGTCACATTTACAAAAAACATTTAATACATGTAGTATCATTAAGTCTAGGGTATTTATCAGATTGCATTCTTAGTTGCCATAAAGTTTCTTTCCTCAGCAACTGTTTTTTTTTTTTTTAATCAGCCCCTGTATAGTCCTCAGCAACATATTCTAACAGAGAAAAATAACATTTCTTGAAACAAGAACAGGTCAAAGTATGCTTATGCAGTGGATTATTGTTGTCCTTAGACCTGATAGCATACAGGTGTTCCTTGATCCTATTGAACAGGTTTCTGGCTGTCATGCCAATATAAGATGCTTCACAGTGGGAGCAAATGGCAATATAAGCCAAATCCACCGAGTTACAGTCATAGTATGAATTAATTCTAATATTTATTTTCATATGTGAAAGGCTTACAGATAGATCCTCATAAATAAAATTGCACACACTGCAAAATCTAAATTTATGCATGCCATAATCTTTCATAATGTAAGGTAAAACTTTTGTTATACTCACCATGCCAAATCTATTCCAGCCAGGGGCAAGGCCCACTCTTCAAGGATCTTGGCTTTTTGACAAGGGTTCGATTTTACAAGTACTCTAGAAGCTGCTATTCTAGAAGCTGCTACTTGATTCTCTGTACATACTTTTACAAAGCACTACAAGATGGATTCCTTCTCTAGGTGTAGATCATGCTTTGCTCGGACCATTCTCCAGGGGCTACTGAACCCTTCTCCTTCCACCTCTCAAATACAGATATCTATGGTAATCTCCCATATAGTGATCAATGCTGCAGTAGCTGCTCCCTCCGTCCACACCCTTGTTTTTTTTTTTTTCCAGGGTGTGGGCATTTATTTTTGGTTATTCCTAGCCTTGTCCTTTCAAGGCTCAGCCTCCTATTCTCTGCTGGCAAAAAAGCTCTAAAGGGCTTTGCACCCAAACTTTTTAGTCAGCTCAGCTTAAGCTGCTTGGCAGTGTGGATGTGGGAAAGGTGTCCTGAAGCTTTAGAAGCTGTCTGGCTGTTATTTCTTTGGCAGGATATAACCCATATAGATAAGGCTACTGCAGCAGTGATCATTTGAATATCTTTTAAGGTCAACTTACACAACTGTACTTTTTACCTCTCAGTACTGCCAACAATGTTACATAGGCAGTCAGTCCTGCTGATTTTAGTACATCAGCAGCTGCTATAAAAAAAGGGTGGGGATAGGGGCAAAGTGCTGTGAAATTGTTGTTTGCTACTGCCTGTATTGCAGAGAGGAAGAAAAAAAGTATCAGTGCACTTATTTGATAAAGTTAGCAGTCCTTATTTGTGGGAGGAGGAGCATGTAAAATGGCATACATCTTCATATTTTACAATAAAAATATTTTCTGACTTTTCTTTAAATGTCAGTGAAAGCAGTGATGCCAAATATAAGTCAGCTTAATATAATAATATTATATAATACAGCATAAACAGCCAATATCTTTATTTTAGCAATAAAGTAAAATATTTTTCATTTGATGATGGCATAGTTAGTCCTACATAATCTCAAATTTCACTAAGAATGTCCGACTTTGGCATACAAAAGAATGCTAACCCTAATAGCTGACCACCTTGTTTTTGTATAGTGTTCATCCTTGTAAGCTGCATTTTTTCTGTTACTGCAACAGTTTTATAGAAAATAATGTCAGTTTTACACACTGAACTACTGATTATTCGTGATTAAGGATTATGGCTTTGATGGCATGTTAGTATGCTGCAATACAATAAATAAAGGGGGTAGCAATACAACAGAAGTAAGAAAATATAATGAAGGCATTTGTGTCTCACTTTAAAATAAAATTTCATAACACAAATACAGTGCCTCTATGGACTACAAATGAGCCATCGTTAGAAAAGCCTACAAATTAGATAATTTCTTTAGCTGCAGGTGTATAACTGCTGAGAATAGTTTAAAACAGGCTCTTAGAGAAATGTTTATATTGCTCATTCAGGAAAAAATCAAACACTCCTGCTCAGAAGATGTGTAATATGCTTGTGATTCACACTATTGCCATTGTATTTCTAGCATGACGTATATAAAGGGGTTTAATGAATTCTGAAAAGGAGACATGAAAGCACTAAAACCAGGTTACTTTAAAATGGTAGGTATTCTGTTAGTCATTTTGTAGAACAACATGCTACATTTTTATAAGACTGATTTTGATGCATTAAAATAACTCAGAAATCAAATATATAATACAAAAAGTTAAGATTCAAGATAGTTTCCTTTAAAGCAAAACCTCTGGGTTGCTCTGATTTCATTTAAGTTTTTTAATGTTGCCGAAGCAGAGAGTAACAGTCTTGTTTCCCCGCCTGTTTATTATATTTCATCTAAATGTCTTTTTACATATGCAAGTAGCTGTAAAGATACCAAGCTCATTCACTGGAATTGTGTAATTTTGGCAATCACATCCCAAAGTGCACTTCTGATTTCATTATTAGATTAGTTATTGGGGTACAAAGAAGCAAACCCATTTCATTGTTTTTGCCCCAGTGGCTCTTATCTGCTGCAGTCTTGCTGCTTTATTCTCTGTGGACCCCCCAGTATTACCTACCCTGATATATCAGTAATGCTATTAATAGACAATGACAGAAACAGTTTGCAGTTAATGTAGAGGATCAAAGTTATGAAATGCTTAGGAGATTTTTATCTCTTAACATAAGGTTTAATTATGTTTGCTGTAATCATGTTGATCCACTGTCAGAAAAGTAAGAAAGTCCCAACACATCAGAATGATTTTACTGAAAACCAATTTCAGCTAACTAAAAACAAGGCATTTTGCAGGGGCAAGCCATCTTGCACCCCCATCCCATGTAGAGAAAGCACCTCCCCCTACTCAAACTGATATATACTAACTCTATGGTCGCACAAAGTAATGTTTGCTAAAAATACTTTTTAGGAACTGCTTTAATGGACTAGGACTCAAATAACTTGCCATTCAGCTACCAGGCTCCGCATTTGACTACTTGTTGGTAAATCTGTTTTTTTTGTTTTTTTGTTTTTGATAATTGCTATACCTGGTATTGAAATGCCACTGTTAGGTTTAAAATTACATTGCTTAGTTTTTTCTTACCTGCCTTAAGCTTAAAGTTAAATTGTTAGTTTATTCCTACCTGCCATGGTTTAAAGTTGTGGATGTCTCCACATGTTCCATTTTCAAATGGACCTTTGCCAGTTATACACAAGCTCAAATCCTTCAGTGCATGAGCGACTGCATAGGCAGCATTATAAACAGTGTATGGTTGGCCAGAATTTGATACGTCAAGTAACTGAGCATTAACTCCAAGTAAATTTTCATTTCCACTGCAAATTCTGGACTCTGTATCATTATCACTGTCTGTACTGGGCCATTTACAGCCAAAGATTTCTTCCCAGAAGAATCTGATATGAATGTCATTCGTGGATGTGAAAGGGTGGAGATTATAAAGGAATTGTTGAAATCCAGCCATGTTGCCCCCACGTGGAACATATATTATAGTACCATTTAATATTTTCAAAAATGTGTTGCTGGAAAATGCTGTAGACAGAGACCAAGGCTCACAGGCAAGCCATAGTTTTTCAGGAATGTTTTGATTTGCCATTTCTTTTATCACTGGATATATGTTAGATTCATGTGCAACTGCCATAATAACCTTTACAGAGGAATGTTGGATTACATTGGTGATGTACTGTATTTTCTCTTTGGAGTACACTATGGGAATAATTTCAAAGAAAGCGGTACAAATGCCATTCTTGAACAGTTCTTCTTTTAGGAGTTTGCCTCCCATTTCACCATAATCAGTTCCCTCTGACAGAATTCCAATCCAATTCCAATGAAAGTATATTGCAAACCGAGTGAGGGCATGGGAAAGGAACTGATCACTGGGGTATGTACGAAGAAAAGATGGAAACTGCACCTTGTCACTTAGGAGTGAAACTGAGGAACCATAACTGATCTGGAAATTAAAAAAATATATATTAGTTTATTTTAAGAGTCAGTGATGCAGTGTCAGTGGCAATGGGGCAACAAGTAGCACACTCATCTTTTGTGCAAAAGGCTGTGGGCTCTATTCCCACACCAGGTAGATCAATTACTGAGACTGCAGTGCAGCATAATGGGATCTGTCATCTTCCTAAGACATTAAACCAAGGCTCCATCTGCTGGAGTTGGCAGTAGCTCAGGTGGATGTAAAATATCCCATGGTATTTCTCAAAAAGAGTAAGGGTATTTTATTTATATACAAAAGAGAACTCATATTTACAACATATTTACATATTTACAAATATTTGCAAATGTACAAGCATAGAGATATACATATATATTTACACATATTCATAATTTTCCTTGTAATCATACTAAGTTTTCATCCCTATTAGATCACTACTCATTTTTCCATAACCGCTATCTGATTTTACTTAATATTGTTGCTAAAATCCTTTTACCATTCTACATAATTTCATTTATTCTTTCATTCCATATAACCTATATAACATAAAATAATCTTTTGACTATTCTTTTAACATATTCTTTTCTTCTATTCTTATAATATCCATATTTAATCATATCCATATTTATTTTATCCACTTCTTTTATATCTATAAAAAAATCTTTACATAACTTTCTTCATAACTTTTTTGCTCTTTTACATTTCAAAAACACATTCAGTACTTTCTTCTTCTTGACAATGCAAACATATTCTGGCACTTTTCATTTTGCATAGCATATTTCCTTTTACTGGTAATTTATCTATTACCAGTCTCCATAAAAATCTTATAACAAACCAGCTAGCACTAAAGGAAGGCTGACAGCAACAATTTGAAAGCAGGGTTTATTAAGCGAATTTAGGAACATCATTCTCCATAAAAATCTTCACATTCTACTTTCTGATTACACCATTTGCCTCTTATTTTTATCACTTTATTTTTTTTTTTTGTTAGATTTTCCCATGGTTTTACATAGTAGTATTTTATCATTACATTCTCATACCATACTTTTCTTTTTTTTTCTATATCATCAATTTTTATTTTACACAAAAATATTTTTCTTGGTAACATTTTATTTCTTCATTTACACACTTATTTTCTCTTTTACTCTTTTTTACAATTCCCCAAACTTTATCATATTTATATTTATACAGTTTTGCTAATCTCTCTCATCTTTTTCATTTATCTATATTAACACTTTGTACAAATTTAATGAAGCATCATATACCACTGGGTTAATTAACCATTAACCTCCTTCCTCTTTATTTACATACAAACTCCACTTTTTTTTACTAGGTTTAATCTAAACCCCCATATAAACGAAAAAAATATCTGCAGTAATTCCTTTTCAAATACTGTTTGGAACATAAACACATTTGCTTATTTTCCCATCATAAATGAATTTATCAAATAAGCTTTTTTGGAATGATAAGTTATATGTTCTGCAGGAAGGACAGGTGTGTTTTATTTAGTCTATTGATATTTTCCCATTGAAATACACTTATGTCTTTATTCCCAAATTTTATACCTAACACAGTAATTTCATTAATTGTAAAATATATACTCCCTTTCTTTACTACATTACCTACACCTTTACTTTTCTCTTTATTTAAACCATCCCTATCACCTTGATGCACTCATCTATGTAAATTATTACTTTTTTTATCCAATTGTTTTTGTAATTATTATATTGTCATCTGCATATGTTAACAGAACTAGAATTCTTAACCTTTCAGGTATTATATACCCTGCCTCCTTCATTTTGTAATTTATTTCACATGCTATCACATTCGTAACTAATGCAAAGAGTATACAGCAATTCTGAAGTATACAGGCTTCCCTGTCTTACACCACTCTTCATATATACCTCTTGGCTTAACCAGCCACTTACAAGTATTTTTACTTTATTATTACTATACTCTGACATACATTTCCTAACTTTCTCACTAATATTATATTATTGTATTATTACCCATAACATTTCATGTCCAATTGCATCATATTATTAAGGTTTCCTATGATGATTTTTGCTTCTTCTTTTCTGTTCATAATATTATCCACAATTTCTGTATCATTAATAATTCTTGAGAACCCACCCCCTTTATACTATGTATACTATCTTCCATAATATTTTCCATTTTAGTTCCAAATCTCTTTTGTATTATTTTTATAAAGGTCTTATAATCATTATTATTCAATGCTATCAGTCTCCAGTTTTTTAATTGTCTTCTATCTTCCTTCTTCAATATGAATTTAAGTATTCTACTACATAATTATTTATGCATAAAATGTTCCTTTAACAACCATTCATTCAAAATCTTTAAAAAATATTGTTTGCCAATCCCATAAATTTTTATACATTTCATACCCTATTCCATCTGGTCCTGCAGCCGAATCTATATTTACTTGTCCTACTACTTTAGCTCATATAAAGAAATCTCCTTTTCCAACTCCTTGTTCTGTTTTTCTGTAGACTTTTTTTACTTTCCATGTTTTTTCACTACCTTCTTTTTTCTTTAAACATTTCTCATGTATATTGTACTGCACTATTCGTAATATTTTTCTGAGTTCTTTCTATTTCTCCTTTGACATATTTATTTATGTTATTACACTGCCATCTTCTTTTACTAATCTGCTTAAGTAACTCAATACTTCTTTTTTTCCTTGTAAAAAATACATTTGCCTATATAACAGTTCTTGTATTTTTGGATAAATAACTCAAGCAAGCATTGACAGAGTGAGAAATAACCTTCTATGTGTAAAAAATCCAAGTAATCCGGTCTTCTGAGACAAATAATTCAGTTTATTACACAGATAAACCACGATAAGCGCTTTCACTAACTAGTAGCTTCTTCAGATCACAAACAGGAAGCACAGGAACCATGTGCTTTAAATATCTGCATGTTAATTAATCAACCAACTTTTAAAGCAGAAGCGCCATAAAACCTAAAAACTAAATATATAAACATAAAATCATCTCAAGATGCAACAGAAATAAACAATGGTGTATGCATATTACTTTTAAAAAATTAAATTAAATAATTAAAAGTAATATGCATACACCATTGTTTATTTCTGTTGCATCTTGAGATGATTTTATGTTTATATATTTAGTTTTTAGGTTTTATGGCGCTTCTGCTTTAAAAGTTGGTTGATTAATTAACATGCAGATATTTAAAGCACATGGTTCCTGTGCTTCCTGTTTGTGATCTGAAGAAGCTACTAGTTAGTGAAAGCGCTTATCGTGGTTTATCTGTGTAATAAACTGAATTATTTGTCTCAGAAGACCGGATTACTTGGATTTTTTACACATAGAAGGTTATTTCTCACTCTGTCAACGCTTGCTTGAGTTATTTATCCATTTACTTATCTTTTTTATAAGCAAGCGTGCTGTGGCAGTAACCAGCATTTTTAATTTACCTTTCAACGCTAGTTCTTGTATTTTTCCTGATTTCTTTAATACAATTCTTTTTCTTTGTAAAAATAATTTCTATCATTATCCCTGGGATTCAATAAATTCTGTGTAGGATTCGCACAAAGCCTACACAGAGTTTCCGTGTTTGTGTGATGGTGCGCAGCAGAGTGCAGTGCATATTAATGATGCACGGTGTTTTAAAGTTAGATTTTTGTGGCTGGCAGCAGTGTTGCCATCCAGGAAACCATGTAAGTGAATGTGGATATAATTTTGTTGAAAGCATTATACCGACAGTCCGCAGATTTGCATGGAATGCCACAGTGACCACCAAGGCTTCACAGATAGCTGTGAATCATACCTCTCAACCTCCAAGATCAAGAAATCTAGACAAAGCCATAAATAATGGGGGGGGGGGCAAAGGGACAAATCTAGGGACACTTTTTAAGTATTGCTCTTACAAACTTCGAAAATTGATAGAACCACATGATTTGCATTAGCATGAATTTTCTGAAAGGTACAAAGTCTGAAAAGTCTAAAAATCAAATGTCTAACATTATTTTCTGACTTCACCACTTAATAATTTGCCAATGATTTGCAGAAAACTGCAATTTTAAGAGAAATAGACCAAAAATATGAGGGCAGAATCTGAACCTTCTGCAAAAATCTGTACACTTGAGAGGTATGCTGTGAATCTGTTACTGCAACATATCTCCCAAAAGTCCAACATAATATGTGGACATTTAACCAAAAATAGGGACATATTTGCCATAGATATCACATAGACATGTGGTAGAATGAAACTCAAAATACCTGTCATCCTCTTTGAGCAACATATGTGGACAACGGCATACATAATAGGGGGACAAAGGCCCAAAATAGAGATAGATTTTTAATATTGCACTTCTAAACTTAAATGGTTGGCAGAATAAATAGGTTGTACATTAGCATGAACTTTCTGAAGAGCATGAAGTTTGAAACTCAAATTTCAGTCATCAGTTTCTGACTTCATTCTACAATGACATGGCAATGATTTGCCAGAAAACAAAAATTCTATTAGGAAAATATCAGAAATATGTGACAGAAACTGGGCATTCAGCACAAATTAGGACAGTTGAGAGGTATGCAGTCAAATGTATGTAATACTAAGTCATATCAGTCCAGACATCATCCCAGTGATATGGCAGAAAGCCAAAAATTTGATAAGAAAAACATCTGGACATCCTGGGAATATCTGGACAGTTGAGAGGTATGAATGTGAAGTATTTGGTCCAAACATAGTACAGAACATTGAACCTACAGTGCAGAATATTATGATATCCCATTCCTGGCATTCTGTACTGAAGCTGTAACAGGATATGGAGTGCCATATAAAATGATCACTCTGGGGAAGTGTGTGTATTGAATTGGGACACACAGATGAATTGTAGGAATAAATATAGGGAAAGAGAAGAGGTGAAATTCCCTCATGTACAGCACAGGAGGACATGGTAATGGACGATGGTTGCAGCAACAACACCAAGCACATCATATCTATATGGTACAGTATGTACTGTACAGTAAAGATCCATTCTCTGTGACTGTCACACAAGGTGAAATAACAGTGGAAGGACATCTGCGTGAGATAAG
The DNA here is from genome assembly GCF_019279795.1 of Protopterus annectens. Classification (NCBI taxonomy): domain Eukaryota; kingdom Metazoa; phylum Chordata; order Ceratodontiformes; family Protopteridae; genus Protopterus; species Protopterus annectens. The sequence goes on from NC_056746.1 coordinate 1,106,263,726, forward strand.
TATCCTTACATGAGTAATGCAGAGGACATCTATCAGGGATCTGACATACAATAGGTGTAGGGTGTACACTGTGAAGCTCTGCAAACTGATATGCCTGAATATGAGTGTACTCACAGCACACACACACACACACACACACACACACACACACACACACACACACACACTTAAACAACTATTATGATACATCCACACTCTATGAGGGTGAGCATGCAGACTATCCTGGCACTGTAATATCTGCAGGAGGTGTTAGGAGGGACACTGTTATACTTGTAAACGACAGTATGACCAATACAGGCTACTTGCTTTGTGTGCATGGCACAATCCACATTGTCACAAATAATATACATGTTATTAATGTTGTCAAACACCTATGTATGTAGTGTGTGCATAAGCAGAACAGGTAGCACACATGCATCTGGTGTAACAACTTGATTGGTGTTCCACACCATCAGGCAGTCATGTATATTCCACAGAAAGAATACCTAGGTATGGCCAATAAGCTGTGTGACAGCTCACTGTGACAAAGGTGGTATAGTTCCATTACACATCACTGGGAGATGTGTAGGCAGATACATGAAGAAGGGTGCATTGCACACAGTTATTAGTGTGATGATGGCTGGGAACCATGAAAGTGTTATGGCCTCTGATGTGGATTTCCTTCACATACCCAGTACTTCTGATACATTCAAGGAAGTAGTCACTGTGACCACATGCTGGCGGATGTATCACTTACCATCTACCCCAGGACATGGGTTACATACCAATTGGTCTGATTATAGGGTGTGATGTCCACATTATACTTGGGTGGTGTGTTTGTTTCCTGATTCAACAAATTGCTCCATGTTTCTTGTCAATCCAGGTGTTGTCATGACTATGGCAGCAGTTTTTGGTATGTGTTAATACTGTCTGTATTATACTAATATCACAGCTGGAGTCAATGATTGCCCCCAATCCATAGTCCTTCAGGCAGCTGTTTAGACACAGCATGTGTATGTCATCTGTAATGTCCATCACTTAACTAATTTGCAGGAAAGGGCATAGCACACACACCTGATGTACCAACCTGATCACTGGACTTGAGTTTTGAACTGAGTATTCAACCATATCAGGAAGGTATATGTGCTCAGTCACACTACAGGCAATCTGTGATGTTGTCACAGCCCATTGAGTTTGTACGATAGGCCTGGATAAAGGTAAGACAGTGCATACTGTCTATTGTGATCTGGCCTAGGATCTTAACACAATCCCCTATGCAGGTATCAGTTAGAAAACCTCCAAACTGGGATTAAGCCTTGCAACAGTTGATGGGTAACCAATTGGCTCACTGACAGAACACATCATGTGAAAGTTGGTGAATCAACCTGTACCACTAGAGCTGTCACCAATGGCAAACAAAGGCAAATTTGGCTGACGTAGAGATAAAAAATATTAAGAATAACCACTGCCTTTAAAGTATCACCACAAATTTCACCACAACACAAAGTGAAAAAATAAATAAAAAAGCTTGTTTATTAAACAGTTAAGCACTTTTGTTTCAGTAGAACTTCATCAGAACTGAATTAAACCAAACTTTTCATACATTTTATATTGGCACTAATTAAACTAATCCAGTAAAAAAACACCTAATTAACTTAATAAATTATTGTGCTTAGTATTAAAGAAACATGAGCACATAAAATGTTCCGCTAAACATATGAGAATGTGTTGAAATAGATTGTCACTTTTATAAACATATAAATATAAACCAGCTTAATAGGCTAAGACCAGGGAATTCATCGTAAAATATGTGAAATGTGAAATATTAAATATGTATCAAATCTTTACTTAAATTCCCCCATTTATAATAAATTAAAAGATGTACTTAGAGCAATTCAGATAAGAAAGGTTGCAATTATAATTTAGCTGACCTAAATTTTAAAACAGGGACTATGGACAGGACATCATTTAAAGCAGGACTTCTGTTGGCTTGTAAATATAACTTCCAGTACAGTTCCTGATACTCAAGAAGATTCTCCTAATGTCCTCTTCTAGGAATTTTTTTTGTACTTGTTCCAAAACTGAAAATTTAAAACTACTATTCTGCATTTTAATGTATGTTTTGTCAATGAATTAGTTTCTTTGCCATGTGTAACAGCATATATATGTTTATATATATGTTTCTTTAATGCCCTTTCCATTTTCCCCTATATAAAATGCACCACACTAGCATACACAAATATAAACAACTTCAACAGAATTGCAGTTTTAGGTAACTGTGATATGAGTTCCTTTTCATGACTAATCAAATTTACAGTGTCTGTGTTACCAATATAAGGACATTGCCTACAGCTGCCACATTTATAAGTACTCATTTTGTCTTACTTGTATTTGTCTTGTACCTTGTTATACTCATACAAATTATTTAGGCACACCCACTTCTTATAGGTGAACTTTAGAGTATTTTTTAAATATCTAAGGTACCTGGTAATTTAATATTTAGTTATGATACCTAAATGCAGGGGTATTCCCTGTTGTATTCCAAGCAGAAGGAAGTACTGTAATTATTATCATCATCGTGTTGTGTATGAACATACATACTGTTATTTTGAATAGAATTATAGAATTAACACCTAACCAGACTGCTAATATGGGCTTAAACCCCTTACCCCATCTACTAATAAGTTCTACAATAACATCAGATAGAAAATTATTGAAATAGCCCCTTTGTAGGAACACAGTCCTTAGATTTTCACATTCAGTCATAAAATCATTGTATAAAGACATCATATGCACTACCCTTACTAAATGACCCTTGACAATGCTTCTTTTTTGTGATAGAGCATGCTCACTAATAAAGTGGAGAAAAGAATTACAATAAGTAGGTTTTTGGTAGATTTTGGATAAATACATCTCCAAACTTCTATCTTTAAAAATTGTGACATCCAAATAATTAAATTCCTCTTTTGTTATAGGAGATGTGAATTTGAGGAAATAAGTTCAACTAATAAATCTTTTGTATCTGTCTATCCTGTCCATATTATACAGATGTCATCAAAGAATCTAGAACAGTGCAAACAATTTTGAAAATATTGTGAATTGAGAATATACCTTCTCTCCCATTTAAATAGCACTAAATTAGCAAAGATGCAGCCATTGTTACTCCTGTTTTTTGTTGGAAAATTTCTCCTTCAAAGTATATGAAATTGTACTTAAGCATGGATTCCATAAGATCTGCTATGTTACAATGATCATCATTAGAGAGAAAATAAAATCCAAGAATCACCTCTTCAAACCACTCCATACCCACATCATGTGGAATAACAGTGAATACATGGACTACATCAATAGTAGCAAACAAAGCATCCTCACAAAAATCAATATTACTCATCCTTACCAAGAAGTCCCAAGAGTCAATAAGTATTTGCTTATTCATATTATAGAATGGTTTTAACTTACAGCCAATAAAAACTGCTAAAGGGTAAGTCTTAGATCATGAATCTGAAACAATTAGCCTTAAAGTAGGGTATCTATGTCCTTATGTACTTTTGGGATGCTGAACACAGTGGGCATACAGGAATATGGCTTGGAAAAGAACTCATAAGTTATGCTATCAATCCTTTTTCCATAAGTAGATTGTATAAACACATATCAATCCTTCAATATGAAATGTTGACCTCATTTCTAGATACATTCAAATAAACCTATCCCTGATGTAACAAGTTCAGCATTTTACCTGTATAATCCAACTTGTCCACTATCACTATGCCACCCCCTTATCAGGTCTCATTATATGAATTTCATTGTTAAAAATTAATTCATCAAGTGTATTTTTCTCAACTTCTGTCACACAATTGTGGTACAGTATTTTATTTATGTGTTTAATCAAGTTCTCAAGTTCAAACTCTACAAAACATTTAAAATGTTGTAGGGTCGGGTGTAAAGATGGATTAAAAATACTCTTTCTTCTCGAAATATTTTGTGTAGGTCCTCCACCTGTGTTAAATAAAGATTCTAGATTCAGTTTCCTTAAACATAATTTAATATCAACCAAGGTTCTACTAAAATTAAAATGTCTCGAAGGTACAAAAGTTAACCATGGACATATAATGAGGAAAGTGTAGATCGTTATCAACATGTGTTCCCAAGTCTCACAGCACTGTTTGAGCTTAGAGGGGTGCTATGTATATCATAATTAGCAGGGGTACTTCATTGACAAAGGGGACAATGAGCCATTGTATGCTTTAAGGTACACTCCATGTGCTTGATACCAATCATTTGTATGTGGCAGCCCTTTCCATAATTTGTTACCATCATTGGGAGACTCTATATTAGTGCATCCAGTTACCAGTTAACTGCATACTTGGTCAACCACAGGCCATTTACCATTGCCTGCATTTCAGGGAAGTAAGCTGCAAACAGTTGACGGCCCAGCACAGATCCTTGAGGTATTCTAATGGTAAATGGTTACTGGCGGAGATGTAGTCCCCAACTTTGAGACTGTGTCTTATGTCAGTGAGCCCTATCCCTGTACTACTGTATGACGTAAGTCCCACATGGGAGATCTTCACTATGACATATGAATGGGGATTGCGTCAAAGGCTCAAAAAGCAAGCTGTACCCTTGAAGAAAACAAGATGGGCAGAGTTAAGTGTGTTGAAGGTCACCTATGTCTCTGTGGATATGGTCCATGCTAATTCATTCTCTAGACTTGCAGATAAGTACTTTTAGGCATATGGGTCAATATTTGTAGTTCTGCATGTTACCGGATTGATGTGCATTGCATAGCACACAACATTTTATATTATGTTTTGTACTGTGGTTGATATATGTGTGGAAAAAGTACTGAGACACCAGGATTGCAGTGCTTGGAGTGTGGCAACAGATGGGTGTTTTGTAAATATGTGACATATTGTTACACAGGGCCCTCAGTTTGTAATATTTACACATGTAATTTCATGTCATACAGAGGGAATGGCCAGTAAACAGCAGTAATACAGCATAAATATATACATTTCCACACTGTGTCGAGCAGTAGGTTTGCTCGATGGTTAGCAAAGTGTATATGCATGCGAGATACACATGTTTGAGTGTAGGTAAGCAGTGCACAAATGCAAGCTGCATTCCTAAAGTCTGACAGTCAGTACTGAGTCTATGAAATACACCTGCTGCTTAACTGATTCTGTGGCAGCACATGTTAATGCAGTGATACATTCCTTGTTGGACCAGATGGCACTGAGTTTGAATATAGATGTATCTAATATTTTTATATACATTGCTTCTGTATCTACTACTTTTAAATACATGTAAGTAGATTTCTGCCATTCCACATTGCCGTGCATTGCTGTACAATGAGCACCTTGTGGAAGTAAGGCAGCCTGCAGTGCTGTTGTGTTTTCCTTCTCCCAGCCTTTAATCATTCACAGTTGCAATCCATTAACAACAAACACAGAGTGCCTGCACTATGTTTACATCTCCTACATGGATCCAATTTTTTAGGATTCAGCAATCCTAATGACTTCACACCTCATTTGCATCTTCGCCATGTTAACAGCCCTGAATCTACCATATACAAAGGCAACCATGCAGCTAGGCAAACTAAAGGTGAGGACACTTGTTTATGTGGAAAAAAACTGAGCAGAGGTTATTACATTGGGATATATTTGCACAGAGGATTACTGAACATGAGAAGGTGTGCTTGCATTTTGTCAGCTACATACTGCATATGTTGGAATGTATTTAAGAAAAAATCTGAAGCAAAAACATTTACACTTTTATCTGTATGCATTAGTTAGAAGTGTATGTTTGCCAAGCCATTTCAGAGGAATACACGATTGCTAATACATGAAAATGGAATACTGTGTGATAAATATGTACAAATGTTTCAGGGACATTTCCTTTGATAACACTTTTAGCATGTCAAAGATTGTTTGTTAGCAAATGTGTCATTTTCCTATTCTTTTGGCAAGTTACTGTTATGGCACAGACAAGGATAGCCTGTTCTTTTGTGGGGGAAGCAAAGGTGAGTTACTGTTATGGCACAAACAAGTAAAGACTGTTCTTTTGTGGGGGGGGGGCAAAGGTGAGTTATCGTTATAACACAAACAAGGATATATTGCTCTTGTTACTCTTCTTGTTTTGCATCCCGCCTGTTGTTTGTATTTCACATCTGTAGACTGTTGTATGTTTCCACAGGGGTAATACTGAGTGCCTACCTTTTCTGTTTTATCTGGAATCAATTATTCACTACTTATGTGCTATGTATGTGTATTATCCTTCTGTTGTCTTTTAGGACACCTAGGAGTATGCCACCCAGGCATGTCAATCCTCAGAACCCCTCATTCACCGATGCTGAGAACCAGGTCACTGTGGACGCCTTTAGGCAACATGGTGCTTTTCTGCAGGAAAGGGGATGGGGAGATATGGCACATCAAATGTAAATCTGACAAAAGGCAGTTGCTGATCTGAACTCAGTGGGTGGCTACAGCAGGACATATGAGCAGGTGTGCCACAGGGCCACTGACATGATCACATCTGCAAGGAGGACAGCTACTACAGTGGGCCATGATCAGATGTTTACGGGGGAGGGCCTGCTAGGGTACCACCACTAACACCCAATGAAGAGTTCCTGGCCAGTGTCAGGGATCCAGACAGCTCACAGGAGAGTGCAGTACAACATGTCCTGGATGTGGGAGAAACAGTATCAAAGACAGCAAGCACATCCCAAGAGGAACTTCCAGGCAGGCTTTGGTATCTCAACTGTTGAATACTGTTGTATAGCAAAACAATTGACAGCAATACATTACATCTATGTCATATGTATTTTTGGGGGGGGGGTAAAAATTAAAAGTTATTAGCTTAGGTTTGAGTTGATAGCCGCTTTCTTGTTGAAAGTATACTTAATGGACATATAAAGGGGTAAAAGTATTGCCCCCTGTGTTACTGTTAATTGTGATGATGTTGCTCTTACCTCCTTGCTTAACTTCTTCTTCTTCTAGGGCCATCTGGATTACAGAGGAGAATGTCTTCTGCAGAAGGTAAGCCAAACATTTTATGTCAGCACTGCTGAGCAATTTAAAGAACTATTTTAGTCTGTGTTGTTGATGTCAGGGCTGTTGTGTATAACGCTGTACAATCTGTAATAGTGCTTTGTTAGCATATATTGCAGTATAGTAGTGTATGTATTAATGTATTCATGTGTTTGTTGCTTCTTATCACAGGTGTTCATTACAGTGGGAGTGTGGGCCCTCTGTCACCTGATGTCAGTGTATCAGCAGACTCTGGTGATGATGTTGGCCAAGCTGAGGCATAGTTGGGGGATGCAGAAGTTAACTCTAACACTGAGGTTCACATACAGCCATCCCCTGCAATACCATCAGACACAGCCAGTAGGCCTATGCCTACCCATTCCAGAGAGGTCACAGATATTGCACAGGTGGAGGGAGAGGCCATTGATTAGGCAAGTGTGGCTACTGTGGGTTCAGTGCCTGTTGAGTCTGGCTGTAACCAAAAGTGAGGTACCATGCAGGAGGGTTGATAGGGGTGCTCGGAGGGGCCCTGCCATCCCTCTTCCACCTGGTGCAGGTGCCTCTTCCCTTTTGACTCAATGTATGTTTAGGGCCATCATGGACGATCAGGCATGGAACTATATGTGCTCCAGACAAATGCTCAGGGTTGTAGGTGAGGCACAGTCTTGACATGTGTGACTGCCTCCGCCATGTTGCTGATTCAATGGATTGGATGAATGACAGTTGAAATTGGAATGAGGGGTGTCTGTGATGGAACGAGGAGTGTCTGTCCTGGAATGAGCATTGTCTGTAGTGCAGCTTCTGCTGAGAGGAGAATGGCATCCTTGTGGGCATAGGTCAGCCACATCATCTACTTTTAGCCAATGTGGCCACACCAGATTATGCTCTGATAGTGACATTTCCACTGCTCCATCAGTGAGTGTGGTGTCAACACCCAGGCATGGCAGACAATGGGACTGTGGTCCTGGGTGTCTCCATGAAGGGACCTTGTCCAGTAGACATCAGTCACATTCAGGTAGCAGCACTGCATCAACCATGGCCATAAATGTGTCAGTGCAACTCCTGGCAGAGCCAGTTCTCATGGTAGGGGATGACAACGATGAACTGCCTCCTCTACTATGCATGGCTCACACCTGTCTGACATACCAAGATGTAGAGCCAGCACAGAGCTTGGCTGTGTTCATGCAGTCACTCACACACCAAAGTCACCTGGAAACCCCCTACAGACACACACAACAGTTACTCATTTTGTCTCACTGGCCATTTGTTGGTGTATCCAACTGTCTGCCTGCTTCTCTTTCTTACTCATACACACTCACTGACTTTTTGTGTTAGCCTAGGCTTCCTGCCCCCCCCCCCCACACACACACACACACACAACACCCTGTGCAAGTGATGATAACTGTGCCATATCCCTGTTTTCTATCTTTTGGATTTAAGGATACACAAGCTTTGTGTCCGATGCTCAGGGTGCATAATTAACTTAGTGCTTAGTATATCTGCATTTGTGGTGTTGAACTGTTAATTTTAACTTTGACATATCTTGGCCTTGGAAAATTAGACAGTTGATAGCATCAGATTTTCCATCTTTATAGTGAATGATCTTGTGAGGATTGTGAAGTCAGAAACTGGAATATGTATCATTACTTTCTAACTCGGCAGGTAAAAATCTACTGCCAATCATTAACGGAGTTCCGCTGTGGTGACCCCTAACCGGGAAAAGCCGAAAGACACAACAACAACTTTCTAACTTCTGTCTTTAATGATTTTCCAGTACAAACATATGGTGCTAAACTGAGGGCATGCAGTGATCATCAGTACTTTTGAGAGGTATGGCTGTGTGAATTTGATGCCTGAAGCCTACTACTTAGTAATGGACACATATAAGCCAAATAAGTATCTACTGTCACACGTTAAGGTACTTTCTGCATAAAATCTCCCACCTTTTATTAGTTAATGGAACAAGTAATGAAATACAAGGATATGCCACCCATTCATATTATTAAACAATACACTCCAGGTTCAGGACCTCCCTTGTAAATGCAGGAGTTGCCACTGTTTTAGTTCAGGGCTGACTCTGTCTGATGCAAGCAGTACACAACCAACACATGGGGAAGTGAAGGTTGTGTGAGTTACCTGACACCAATGTTACTATATGTAAGTGAGCAGGAGGAAGGTTTTAGGCCCCTAGGTGGTGAGTGAGTGTACTATGCATTGTCTCTTAACCAGTGCAAGGGCATACTGAGCACGTCTATGTCTATATACATCTACAGCAGCTGGTGGATCCCCCTATGACTCCTCATCTGCTTGCGACTGTGGTGACCATGGTGGGATGTGTGCCCCTTCACCTTGCTGATCCTACTAAAGCTGTTTCCTCGGATTATGTTGTGTAGCATGGCACATACTGTAAATATTTCTGTACATTTCCATGGATTGTACTGCAGGGTTCCCCCAGATGTATCTAGGCACCAGAATTGTGACTTCAGCAGCCCAAACACATGGTCTATAATATTTCTGGTTTGAGTGTATGTGCCTCATTATGGCATTCATCAGTGTGTGTGTGTGTGTGTGTGTGTGTGTGTGTGTGTGTGTGTGTGTGTGTGTGTGTGTGTGTGTGTGTGTGTGTGTATGTGTGTGTATTTCTGATGGGTGTCATCATCCACAGTTCCAGTGCATATCCTGCACTCACCAGTAAATGAGCCTGTGGGATATCCTCCCAAGCAAAACATCTGGTACAGGTGGGAGGTGTGCCAGATATGTGAGTTGTGTTAACTGCCAGGGTTGCCAGCACACACTTTCAAGATGATTCCTTTGGCATTACACACAACCTGACAGTTGCTAGAGTGGTAGCCCTTCCTGTTTATATACAGCCTACCCTGTTCACCGGGTGATGCCTTGCTTTCTATATGTGTGCAATCTATGGCACCCTGTACTTCAGGGTAGTGTGATACTCAGCAGAACTCTTGCATATTTCTTACCCTCTCCTCAGACCTACAGGAAAAATATATGTGGTCACTGGCATGTTGGATCATAGCATTCAGGAACTGGTGGAGGATCCTGGATGCTGATGCCTGTGACACACCCAGCATGTCCCCTGTTGGTCTCTGAAAGGTACCTGTGGCTAAGATTCTAAGTGATACACATACCTTTGTCTCTACTGGGATGGGTTCCCCCTGGTTGGCTCTGGCTCTGAGTTGACAACAGAGGTCACAGAGTTCCTATAGTGTGCCTCTATCCGCCCTATAGCTCTCTATAATTTCCATGTCATGGAAAATGTGAAAAGTTAAACAGGGCATGAAAATTCTTCTTCTCGGCCTAGGCCTATTGTCAGCAGTAACAGCATTGTTTTCAGCCTGTAGCACATACAAATGAATCAAAGAAGCAGAAGTCCCTAACATTCTGTCCTTGTAGACTCCTTTCTGTGGCTGTATTCCAAATGTTTTGAAACTCACAGGAAAAAACAGGACATAAACTATACACTTGATTTATGGCTTTTTGAATAGTTCCACCATGTAGGATTGGTTGATTAGCATGCAGTTCAGCAGTTTATGCTGTAATTTGCATGCCATGGTGTTTACCTTGTTTGCGTGGGGGTGCATGCTGCTACATGGGGCTTACTGAATTTAAAATTCTTTGCTACTATGTAGGGTTTATTGAATCCCCCTGAGTGTCTAAATCTTCCAATGCATCATTATACGTTCTTTTATATTTTTCATTCTCTACTTCTCTCACACTATATTGCCACTGTAAAAAGCATTTGTTTTTATATTGTAAGTTAAATATCATCCACCATTCAGACCAGTTCTTACAAAATGTACTCATAGCAATATGATTTTTCTGTAAGTGTATTATTAATCTGTTCCTTTCTTCATTCCATGCTTTCTTACTTATCTTATTTATTCATTTGCCTATTTTTATATATTAATTGTTTTCCTTGTTTTCCTTTATCTCTAGCCATATTGCAGGATGATCAGAAAATCCTTGTTTCAACTACCCCCCCTTCTCCTTTAATTAAAACTTGTGATTCTATAAAATAATCTATTTCAGTTTTATACATACCCCTTTTGTAATCACATGATTTTTTTCCAAAGTTTTAACTTAACACATCTTACAACTTTTTATCTAAAATTACAGTCTCCCTGTTATAGTATTCACATACATATCACTACATAGTCAAAAGCCTGATGAAATAAGCCTTCCCTTTCTTTACAATTAGTATAAGCATATAATGTTATAATTCTATATACTTGTTCCTTCTATTTCAAATCTACAATGGTCAATCTTCCCATTTTGCTAAAGTGACATCTAATATCTTTACTGTATTTCTACAGAATATGGTTATTTCAGAACATCGCTCATTTACCAAATTCCAGATTACCTTTCCTCCCCATAGTTTCTCTGTTTGTAATCTTTCATATGTTAAAAATTGTGTCTTCTAATATAAATACATCGACATCACATGTATTAAACCACTACAAAATCCATATTTTTCTTACTATATTCTTAATACTATTCACATTTACAGAAAGCACTCTAAAAATTTCATTTTTCCTTTTCCTTATATTCATGATTTCATAAGTTCATAGCTAATTAGTAGGCTAGCTGCCTTAATGGGTCATTCTAAACCCAGCCAATTTCCCTCCTAAAGGTGAGAATCAAATACTGCTCCTAACATCTATGAGTCACATACTTTAACCATTATACCAACCCCAAAACATTAAATCATTATACTACCACTACTCCTTAGTCGTCTAGCATTTCACTCCTTCCCCTATTGTCATATCTCTATACTAAAATTATTTAAACCTACACTTACTTCACTTTAATATATATATTGATCCTTTACTTTATACTCCTCCCCTATCTTTGCATCACTATACTAACTATACTAACTCTTATTAAAATTACACTTATATCTCTTAAAGAGATATCTTTATCTTTTTTTAATTCCTATAAAATTTATCAAGCTTTGCTACCTATACTTACCTTTATAAACTTCTTTTATTTCACCAACACAGCTATAGCAATGCTCCTTCCCAGCATTTCTATCTTAATTTTTCTTTCCCTGGCCTCAAGTTTTACATCTTACCATAATTCCCTATACGTATATAGTCTATTCCTCCCCTACCATCTCAGGTCTTCTAACACCCCATACCAAAACCCTGTACTTCATCATAGCACCAACCCTATGTAACTCCACCAAAGTCACTTTCCTTTCATATAGGTATGCGCAACAATTCATTATACACCAACTTCTCCACAAAAATATGAAACTAACACACAAGAACTCAAATCCATTACCTCATTCAAGATCTAATCTTAAACTTATTGGTTAAATCCAGCCTAACCCTGGCCCTAATCTTATTCAGCAAGGACCTAACTCATCACCCTCCATGTTAATATTACCACCAGTCTTCCCTACAAAAAATCAGATCTGTTATTTCTAAACATAAATTTCAGGAGTCTGACAAGCAAAGTACATTAATTTCATACTTTCCTCTCACTTTACTCCCCCTGACATAACAGTTTTAACTGAAACTTGGCTAAAACCTCAGATTAGCAATAATGGAATACTTACCCAAGGCTATGACATCTACAGACAAGGCAGACTAAACAGGAGGGGCAGGGGTATAGCCATTATTTATACAAACTCACTCCAACTTGAACACCTAAAACCAAACCCCCCAAAATTCAATAACACCAAGCTTCCAATTAGCAGACTTGTAATTAATGCCAAAAAATACATAATGATTATAGCAGTCTATATTCCTCCTGGAAACAGACCCAACATAACTGAAGATCTCTTCTAGTGGTCATCCTTAACATTTACTCAGGAAACCATAATAATGGGGGACTTCAATACAGATTGGCTAACCTGTACCTCAGATACTCCCACAGATTTCATTAACTTGTATAGTTTCTGTCAATTAATACAATGTCCAGCTAGATTCCACAAAAAGACAGATAGTCATTACTTGATTGTATTTTAACAAATAAAACTTCCCCTTCCTTCCAGTCTGGCTGCCTCCCAGATTCCATAAGTGACCATTTCCCTACCTTCTTCCTCAGACAGCATTTATATTCCACCAAAAATACTTCATATAGACAAATATGTAACACAAAACACTTATCTCCTCAAACATTCCTAGACAACCTTTCAGCTTTGTGACTGGACCCCGCTAACATCACTTCCTCTAGATGCAGCCACAGCTTACTTTAATAAAACATTCCTAAACATATTAAACAGTCAAACTCCTCCTAGAACTATTAGACAAAAGTCCAACCTCTGAACCTTCTTAATCTACTTTCATTCTTATTGTCCTCCTGTTCTTTTCCTACATTTAATATAACTATTTTATTACTACTATATTACCTTATGCACTATTCTTCTCTATTCATTTCTTTGTACAGTACTTCAATCTAATTCATAATACTCCTAGGATATCCTTTTTATTGTGTTCTTTTCTTTTTTCATTATTAGTTAAAGCCATTTGTACTTTTGATTACTTTACTCTGTATCAATTATATCGATGTTATACTCTTTGTAATGTTTGCTTTTTTGTATCTAATGTAGCTTTTCTCCCCGGGCCTCCTCTGAAAATGTGCTTCTGTCCCGTTGGACTATCCCTGTAAACAAATGTCAAATAAATAAATAAATAAATAAATAAATAAATAAAATCTGTCAGCTATGAACAGCATTATATCAGAGAACCTCATGGTAGACAAACACTGATTCCTGACACTCTTTACATTGTCTCTGACAGACACATTATACAAAATATTCATTCATGCACCAACATGAGTTTGTATTATACCTCAAAAATTCACTTTTGGAAAAGAAGAGAATTGTTTTGGTAAAATACGCCTTCTAACAAACAAATTAAGTACTCTTAAAAATATACAAATTTTTTTGAGATGTGGGATATGTGGTTAACCATGCTACAGCAGGTTCATTTACAGTATGATGCGGTTTATTAACTGAGTTAATGTTATATTCTTCTATTGTTCTAATATTTCATTATGTATTTTATTTTAGTACAACAGCTTATTTTGTTAAAAGACATTTAGGATATTTTTGTTTTCTGTGTTTCTGTTTAGTTTTGTGCTTTTTAGGTACAAGCTGAATTTGTTACGGCTTTTTTTTTTTGCCTGAAGTTAAGTTAGTTCTGTTGTGTAGTATCTAGGAAAATACTCTTAAGTTGCTCTTTCACTTAATCAAGATTTTTGTACTTATTCTTTGTTGACTAAATTAGTCCCACTAGGCTATTGGTCTTTTTTCAGGGGATGCCTGAGGTTGCATTTATACTACTAGGGGAAATTTGGCCAGGACTTTAGAATCTTTCCCAACTCTTTTCAGTAGGTACCTTGGGATCATTTTATCCATGTGAGCAACCATTAACTGAATAAGATGAGATCTTGGTTTAACATTTCATGAATGATTTTGCACTCAGAAGTACAGCACCTCTAATGCTGCACTGCATTATTGGCAATCTAGTGGGAATAGAAACCACAGCCTTCTGGTCTACTCACAAAATCCAGGGCAGGAGTAACATTTGTATTATGATATAATGCCATTCTGTGAAATACTTATAATTTTTGGTTTATCTTTTGCATTTGTTTTTTTGCAGTGACAGAAGATGTATATCTATTCTTTATTTCCACTGGTCTGAGTTAATAAACCACACTTGGAAATGAGGTAAAAACTAACATGATAGCTTTCCTTCTTTCCTTGGACAGGTTAATAGTTTAATTGTATATGCAGCACATTGTGATATGACTTAGGGATCCATTGCTGTGAATAAAAACAGAGCAGGAAAACTGTGATACTTCACTGTATAACTGCAGAAATGAAAGCTGTAGATCATTACATTCACTGCAGTAAAGCCAAAGGGAGGGATGGAGGGAAAGATGGAGGATGAAAGGCAGGAATATTATGAACAGGACATCACAGGGATGTTAGCTTGGATGGGTCCTCATTTCTGCACATGAGATTGGTGCAAGAGAGAGAGAGAGAGAGAGAGAGAGAGAGAGAAAGAGTGAGAGAGAAAATTAGGGGTAGACAAATTATTGGTGCTAACAACACTGGTCTCTACTAAAATAAGAATAGTGTTCTAGTATACAGGAATATAATAACATGTGCAAATGCTGGATGTAGATCCATGAAGTGAACAATACAAAAAGTAAGTTCCATAAGGTAAGAAAGAAATGTGGTAGATTTAATAACTGAAGAGTTAGACCTCAGAAATATCTCTGTGGTGCTAGTTGTCAAACACACACACACACACACACACACACACACACACACACACACACACACACACACACACACACACACACACACACACACACATACACACGGACTCAGCATCCCTTACCTAAATCCCATACTTTGACCTCCCAGACAGACAGACACAGAAAGAAAGATACACATGCACACACAAACACACACACACACAGATATACATGTCCACCCTCACACACACACACACACACACACACACACACACACACACGCACACACACGCACACACGCACACAGGCACACAGGCACACACACACACACACACACACACACACACACACACACACACACACACACACACACACACACACACACACACACACACATGCATACAGACCCATCATTCCCTACCAAAACCCCATAGTGTTACCAGTCAGACAGACAGACAGGCAGATGTATACATGCATATACACATGCTTGCACACACACACACACACACACACACACACACACACACACACACACACACACACACACACACACACACACACACACACGCATAGACATACATGCCTACCCTCCCATACACACATATGCATTCAGACCCATCATTCCCTACCTAAACCCCATAGTGTGACCACTCAAGCAGACAGACAGACAGACAGATGTATACATGCACATACACATGCTTGCACACACACACACACACACACACACACACACACACACACACACACACACACACACATACTCTGACAGCCCCCATTTCCCATGTTCAATGAGTACTCCCACTAGTGTGAATGGATAAACACCATATTGTGACAGTGCTTACTTTTTCCTCCTAGAGAAAAAAAATGTAGTTAGCTGAGCAATTTTTGTTCAGCCAAATAAGTCAGGCGCAACAAACATTTCCATGGGGGGAGGGGGGGGGCACAAGGTTAATTAAAATTAGCCAGTTCCATGTCTGCCATATTAGCATGTGGCTTCCAAAGTAAGACCTCTGTCCATGTTAAGGTCCTCACAGGGGAATCATCTCAGCAGTACAGTGGTCTCTGAATCAAAAGGCTTACTGTCTTGCAGAAGATAAAGTTTTCACATTGTGGTACACCTTTCTGAATTCCTTCTAATGTAATTATTTGTTTCTTTATGTCTACTTAGTGTATAGACTGAGTAAATATATTATTTATGTGAAAATAGTGAAACACATTTTAGTAGCAGTTAGTGTTATGATTAACTATTAGCATAAGCTAATTTTATCTGTTTCTTTAATGTGGAAACATCTTCAGAAAGAAATAAAATATCATTTATATTTCAAAAGGGGCAGGACATATAAGAGGCATAATATATGTCTGTCTATCACATTTGCCACTGGTAATGTAAGACTGTTGCAAACACACTAGTCATGATATAACAATGGTCAAAGGCTAATGGGTCATTCCAGCCACATAGGTTCAAACGTGGTTACTAAACTATTGGCCCAAGAGGTATTTTAAGCCTAGCCAAGCTTACCTCAAATTTCCCAAAATATCATTGACATGTGGCAATACTCCATGGAATCTCACCATTATGATATAGGCTTGTACACATCAACTGTTCATAGGCTGCCCCTGTCCATCTGGAACTTAAGTGCTAAACCAGGAGTAAATTTGTGATTTCCCATCCAATGGTCCAAGTCATGTTTCAACAGTGTTAGGGATGAGCTTGCTTCACATGGATGGGAAGCCTGATCCAGAGAAGGGGTAATCTTTGAGACATATACCTGTCCCTCCAATATGTCCTGTTTATGTCGAGTTTACATGAACTTGAAAACCAGAAATAAAAACCATAAGATCATTTATTAGTGCTAGTGTTGTGTCCACAGTATACAGCATGAACTGGAGTACGTATTTGGTTTACACAAAAATATTTAGCAAACATACACAAATACAAGGCATTACTTGAATCGAGAACCTGAATTACTTTGTGAGAGGAAAAGATGAGAACCCTGTATTAGAATCAGTTAATTACTAAGGGAGAGGGGTATAAAAGGGAGAGAGTGAGTGAAACCTCCAGATAGAATGCAGCAGCAGGGCTGTGGTTCACTTTTCAAAAGTAGCAAGGAAAAAGCATACATATTCAAGTTAAATTATTGCACCATCAAATCTCCTTAGGGGAATAATGTACTGGTATCAACAGGTGACCAGGGAATTACATCAGTGTTTTAGCAAGAGAGAAAATAAAACCATTTGGAGTTTTGCATGCTGAGTTGAGACAAGGGCATCATGCAAGTGACTTAGCGTGAGATGAGGTATTTAAGACCTCCATCTAAAACATGAGATTCGGTCTACTGGAGAAGTAGAAGAAAATACATTTTCTAATTGATTGTAATTAAAACAAGAAAATACAGAGAGCTGGTGCATGATTGGGGGGGTTAGAATATATGTTTTGGGCTATTGGTGGAGCCTTGAGTGAGAATAACCATGTCACAGATATGCTGCTGGCCTGGGTGAACTGGTTGAGTTTTGTCTTTCCCACATGGGTAAAGATATCAAGATCAATTATATACCTCCATAATGCCCATATTTCTGACATCTTTTCTGCCTGTAATTAGAACTGCACTCTACTGTACTGATTTGCACAGCTAAGTTGCAATAAACAATGTATACCTTTACACTGGTACAATGTTTTAGTCATAGTTAGTTTATTGTGTTGGGGGTTAAACAATTTAGCAAAATACTAATCTACTGCCAATCATTAGCGGACCGGTGTTCCGCTGTGGTGACCCCTAACCGGAAAAAGCCGAAAGACACAACAACAACAACAACTAAACTGCCCACGATACTTTAACCTCCTTTCACTATTTAAACCTTAGCTGTCAGTTTAGACACCAATGAATCACATCTGATTTCAGGAAATAAGCACATGGCAAGTCAGCCCTATCTATATATTTAAGTAACTATCTATCGTTCTTATCTATCTGTCTATCTATCCATATGTGTGCACAGAGAGAGAGAGGGAGAGACACACAGGCACACACATGCGCGTGCACGTGTGTGAGTGTATATAAATACATGTATATAATATCCTATGGTATCGAATTACACTGTTGTTGAATACAGGTTATTCAAATACATGTGATCAAATAGCATATATATCAAAAGGGAATGTAGTAGTAGAGTTCTAAAAGCAGTAAGACTGGAATACATCAGGGTAATGTGTTAGTAGTTAGCAGGGATGTGGGAATGCATGGGGGCTTGCCTCCTCATGAAAAAAAAAAGTGTAAAAGAGATCTTTGTTAATTTTCTGTGATTCCTTCATTCATTTTTTTTTCTACATCCATGGATGGAGTTCTGGGAATTGTTGTTCAATACTGTATTCCTAATGTCATCTCTATTGTTGACCTCTGTTTTGTTGACACACTTGGGTAAACAAAACAGATGTGTGACAGGTGTTCAAGATCAACAGTCCCTGGGCCTGGGAAAAATGCTCTCCCCCTAGGGACTATACGATCTCAGAGCTGTAATAAATAATTAGCCAGGGGTGTGAGGGGCACAGATGACCTTGCTGTCTTGCAAAAAGCAAGGTTTTGACTTTCTTAATCTGTAGTTATTTGTTGTGGCATGCGCAGAAGCATGTTGATGTGTTGTCGATGTTAGCACCAATGACATTTGATACAGTCGATCTGGTTAACTAGCTCCATATGTATGTATATATATATATATATATATATATATATATATATATATATATATATATATATATATATATATATATATATATATATATATATATATATATATATATATATATATATATATATATATATATATATATATATATATATATATATATATATATATCTATACACACCAACATGAGTAAGGTGTTACAGGGAGGGTGAAGTCCTGCCGTCCAGCTTTTCTTAGTGTGTTTAGCATTTCTTGGTGATCGCAAATGTCACACTATTTTTTTACATTTGTGATCACTTGTTTATTCCTTACTCTAACCCATATATATTTTTATAGATATATATATATATATATATATATATATATATATATATATATATATATATATATATATATATATATATATATATATATATATATATATATATATATATAGATATATATATATATATATAGATAGATGTGCTTTTGATCGGCAGAGTTTATTGCTGTTTGTTTTGGATTAAAGCATCCATGTTTGAGTGCCAGAAGTGCCAAAGTTAGGAAGATCTCTTTTACATTTTGCTGTGGCTGTGTGACGTTTAGTGCAGTTTTGTACTAATGTCAAAGCTTTCAGAAATAATAAACATTTTTTCATTAGTTGTAGGAGTGCGTGTGCAAGAGTTTGTATGTTAGAGTTATAGCCAGGGCTAGAAAGGGATAGATTTAGTGTTTTGTTTGTGTTTGTTAAGGGATGCAGATGTGTTTATGAGTGTTTCCAGGTTTGGCTTAGAGTAAGAAATAAGGTGCTAGCTTTAGTGGTTTGTGTTTGTTGCTGTATGTGAAGTGTGTGTGCGTGTCTGTTTGTGTGTGTCTTGTGTAGTAGTGCTGTCAGGAAATGGGCTTTTCATAAAATAATGCATATTGCTGGGGTTACGGGCAATGGCAGGGTTTGGATCAAGGTTACAGACAGGAGTAAGGTGTTACAGGGAGGGGGAAGTCTTGCTGTTCAACTTTTCTTAGTGTGTTTAGTGTATTTAGCATTTCTTGGTGATCGCAAATGTCACACAATTGTTTACATTTATGATCACTTGTTTTAGATTTTTTTATTATTATAATGACCAATGAAGTTTCATCAGCAATTATCTATAATACACTCATCTAAGTATCTATTTATTTATATATAACACAAAACATTAGCTGTACAACTCACTGCATATCAGTTGACTGTATAAATAGTGTCTGTGATAAGCTCTGGTTATTGAACTTGCATTAAAGCAAAACCATTAAATACTGGAGTGCCAGGAAAAGCACATACTGAAACTACTATAAAACTAATAAGAAAGTGTATATATTTTTAGGTTGCACCTGCACACCAACCCTACTGTCTTACAAGCCCAGCCTAAACCATCTCTTCAGATACTCCATGCTTCTCATGCAGTGTGATGGCTTTGATTTCAATCTCTTGAGACAGCACAAAAAATGTGATATAATGTGCATGCAATCTGATGCAGGTAACCATATATGTATATTCATAAAGGATTCTGTTAATTTTTTTTCAAGTCGACTTTCCTTGAAATTAAACTTTGCAGCAGTTTATCAAAGTTGCTTTCTTCAGTTGCTGCATTTTGTCAATGAAGTGTAGGACTTTGGAGTTAGGCAGTGTAAGTAAATGAGCATGTTTCCTTCACTTATGCGCTAACTTATGGTGTGGTGTTTGTTTTATTTCAAGATTGGCAAACAATGGTTTAAGAGTATGTGCCCACTTGCCTACTGTTGTGTGATCTTGGTGTGTGTGTGTGTGTGTGTGTGTGTGTGTGTGTGTGTGTGTGTGTGTGTGTGTGTGTGTGTGTGTGTATGTGTGTGTGTAATATTCTAAATGTGTCCAATGTTCATTTTCTGTCTATCTCACATAGACAACAGATCAGCTGACCAACAGTGCATGGGCAAGACCACTGTAACAGTGGGTTTGTGGAAATATGCCCTTTTCCTGCAATTGTCCAATCTCATAGTTGGTATGTTTTAGTAGTAGGGGGTCCTCTCATGTGAGAGGTGTAGTGGGTCATGCCCTCTGCAAACAATAATATTTTATGATTTTTTATACTACCAAGTTTATATCTGGAAGCATGCATATATTTGTTTAGGCTATTTTGTTTTTTGACATTTTGTGCATGATGATGGTTGCTACAATATTTTACACAGATATAGTAGGTATTGGTGGTGATGCCTCCTATGATGGTGAGATGAGACAGCTTGCCCCCTTTCAGAAATGTGGCTTTTAGTGTTTACTTACATTTAAGTGTGTTCAGTAGGTTTGATGGAAATTGCTATATTTGATGATTTGAGGATTCATTTTTGTTAGTTGATGATTTGGGCTTGTTATATTGATATAGATCCTAACATATAATTGAGCAGATTAGAGAGAGGAAAAGACATAATTATCCTTTAGCAGCATCAGAGTTTAAGTCTCCTTATGCTCTTAATATCCTTGTTGATTAGTGGACAAGCATGTATAATGCCTGGCTACACTGATTAGGTTATAGATGTTAGCTTGTGTATATTCGCTGGCCAAGCTCACATACTTGAGAATTGGTGCAGTAGAGTACAGTATTAAGCATTTCCTCAGGCTGTGCAGTTTTAAAGAATCAGAATCAGTTCCCACAGCATGCACATGTAAACCTTGGCTGCTCAATCCCACCACACCCTGTCTGGATCCATCAGTAACTGGACCATTAATAAAACTTCGGTCATTTAAGGTATTGTCAAGGTACCGTTTCTTATTGTTACTGACCTAGTCATTAAGCAATATTCAGTCTTTAATATACATGCCTCTTTATAGGTTTTTGAAAATAAAGAAGTAAAATGAACAGAAAATGAACAGAATAAGATATATTCCCCAGAATTCAATAAACTCCTTGCAGGAATAGTGCTATTCCTGCACGGGGTGAACCTTGTCTGTTTCTGCCTAGCCTTTACAGCAGTGTGCCTTGCATATTCATGAAGGCACGCTACTGCTAAGGCTAAGCAGACACAAACACTACTGATTGCAGAGGGCATGTTTAAGTAGTGCACGTACATCTAACACACCCCCTGAACTCTCAAAGTGCCGTACGGCACATTTTAAATGCATTTCTGTGTCCATGGACACTGAAAACCAATATAATTGTAACACGGTGTCCACAAACACTGAAATAAATAGGAGATCATGAAATAAATGCAGGGGGTGTGTGACAGGTACTGTCACACACCCCCCGCATTATCAAAGTGCCATAAGGCACTTTCCAAGTGCTTTCAGTGTCCGTGGAAACTGAAAGCAGGAAGTTTAGATAGGAAGCAATGCAGGGGGTGTGTGGCAGGTACTGCCACGGGTCTACCTGATTATGCCGAAAGTTGAGAAGAACGACAACGAGATAACCGACACCGGAAGATCAACAACAGAGAAGACCGACAGTTGAGAATCCCGACGCTGAGAACACCGACATGTTAAGGTAAGTGTGAGATAGGGACGGACGTTAGGGTCAGGGTGTGGGTAAGGTAAGTGTGTGATAGTGATGAACGTTAGGGTAGGGTGTGGGTGAGGTAAGTGTGCGATAATGACGGACATTAGGTTTAGGGGTGGGTTAAGTGAGTTATGGTTAGGGTGCGGGTAAGGTAAGTGTGCGATAGTGACAGACTTAAGGGTTAGGTGTGGATTAAGTTTGTTAGGCTTATGGTGCAGGTAAGGTAAGTGTGTGATAGTGACGGACCTTAGAGTTAGGGTTAAGGTTAAGGTTAGTGCATATATAGTTGTGTATGTAAGGTTTAGTGTAGGTTTGTAAGGTTTTTGGTGTGCCTGTGTTGTGTGTGTGTTTTTTGGGAAAGTTATTTGTTTTGTTGATTGTCGGGATTGTGGTTTGTTGGGCCTGTGACTTTTCATGTTTTTGAACTTTCGGTTTTGTCATGCTGGTTATTTCGTTATCAGTGTTTTGGAGTATCAGTGTTATCAGGTAGACCCACTGTCACACACCCCCTGCATTGCAAAAGTGCCATAAGGCCATACCCCTCAACTGTACAGGTCTTCGCAGAATGTCCAGATATCAGCCTCACATACCTCTCAACCTCTTAGAGCTAGAACTCTGGACAAAGTCATAAATATCAGGAGAACAAAGGCCCAAAAATAGGGACACTTTTTAAATATTGCTCTTAAAAACTCAGAAAGTTGATAGAATAACAGGTTTGGCAATAGCATGGATTTCCTGAAGGGTATGAAGTCGGAAACTCAAGTGTCTGCCATTATTTTCTGACTTAACCTCTGAGTGATTTGCTAATGATTTGCTAGAAAACCAGTCATATGAAAAATGAACCAAAATTATGAGGCAAAAATCTGGACAGTCTACAAAAATCTGTACAGTTGAGCAGTATGCTGCATCATATTTTTGGTGTGTTGCCCCAAATATCTGTCCCTACCTGGCAAATAGCAAAGGATTGAGGTAATTAAATAATGACAAACATTTAAGTTTAAGACTCCACATCCATCAGAAAAGTCATGCTAATGCAAAACCTATTATTCTATTAACTTTCTAGGTTTGTAAGAGCAATATTTAAAATCTGTCCCTATGTGTCACCTTACAATTGCCCTAACTGTGACTGACAATGAGTATTAATACATGTAAATAAAGTGGTTTTATTAATTTCCTTTTTTTCCATTCTAAGGTATGTTTAACCATAGCTGAGTGGGTTTGTGTGTTAGGGCCCTCTGCTCAGTATTGCTTAAACATCTCATAGCAGCTAAATAAAAATGTATAGCTAAAATCTCAATGATGAGATAGCGTAGTGGGAAGAGTCTTTACTTTGCATGCAAGTCTTCATGGTTTGAGTACCAAGACAGGCACTTTATTTTTAAATGGGAAAGCATTGTTAAAATTATTTTTATGTTAAATTGTGTGATATTTGTCACCCAGGGTAGTGTAGCTGGTCTAAAATGGAAGTGTGAGTGCATATAACATGTGTCATCACCCATCTATACACAAGTGCCCCATACAGTATAGTCACATCCCAAGGTAATGTAATGAAAGCACATAGGGGGATGTCATGTAAAGTAAATCATATGCACTCAATAATATGTCAGTAATGATGAATTAATCTACAATCCTGATATTTTTTTAAATGAAAACTGAGCAATGCTATGTAGTGCTCAGCTATGCTTAGCTGGTTTAAGGATTGCTTAGACATAAATTCTAAGCAGCAGTTAGCTCAGCTAAGCAGATTTTGCACTGTTAAGTAGTGCTCAGCATTTACCCCTTTAAGCACTGTTCAACTTAGTTTAGCGGATTTGAGCATCACTAAGCTGGGCTCAACAGTTTTAAAATGGTCCAATGAGGGCAAAGGGCAGGAATATGGCCTTATTTAAACCACACAGGTGGGATTACAGCCAGAACCTGTTGTAGTTGATCAGTGCAGGTACTATGTCGGGCATTGGTGAAGGAGCGTGTTTTTGAGTACAGCGCTGGGGCATTCAGGAGTCCAGGGTCATGGCTGGACTCCTTGTAGAAAACCATGATCCATGATGAGAGAATGCTACAAGGCCAGTACCAGGGCTCACAATACAAAGTGGAGGCCCGAGACCATCTTGCACATGATCTCACCAGTGCTACTGGCATCCCCAGAATTGGTGAGCAGGTACGGCATCATTATGCTGACCTAAAGCAGAAGAATGGGGCATTTTTGGCCCAGTGGATCCAAGATGCATGGGCACGGAATGCTCCAGTAGTGTGTAAGTATCAGTATCAAGTAGTTTGTACCAAAGCCTAGCCTGAGTATGTGATAGACAGGTATGCATAATGTTTGTTTTTCCCCCTACAGCTTCAGCAAAGAGGGCTAGCAACATCGAAGCCCATGCCAACAGACTGTTAAGGCTGTGTTGACAGGCTGGTGAGTACAAATCAATCTTGCAGTATATAGTGCAAATAACTAAGAAGGAGTATATTGTTTACTGTCAGTAGGTATACTGTTACTATGTTAACCAAATAAAGTTTGTCTGACTAACATTGATCTACAGGATATGTAGTACTAAAGCACTGTGTCATGTCACTGCAATAAAGATCAATACGACAAAATGTTGTGTTTACTCTGGTATGTTGTTGCAGAAATAGAATGTATACAGATTCTGCACAACAAATATGGCTTTGACAGCATGCAATAACCAAGGTTGTTCTGAGAACCATCTAAGAAAAACTGTAGATTGTGCAGCTGTAAAACAAAATATAAATTAAATATGAAATATATATGGCACTAAGCTCTGAACCCTGAATAGTAGTGTGTAATGTATCACAGTGTGTCCCATGCTGCATTGCCATGTGTTAACCTTTGCTTTCCAGATTGTATTATTTCAAAGGATTAATGCACAATACACTATCTATCATGCATGCATCTCATGATTACAAGGTCAGACTGTCTAACCAAGAGAGTATTAGGCAGACACCAGTCAACAAAGGAACAGCAGTTCCCCAGTAGCTCAGTGTGATGAAAAATGGCATAGCTGTTAATTTTGCACACCCAGAGATGGTTCGAATCCAGGGAGTGGCAGTAGGATGTGTGCATATTTACACACAAGGAATTAGGAATAAATGTAGAAACAGTCAGGTAGTGTTAACAGATATTTTCTCCACAGGTTTTTACAGGTAAAGAAATGCTGGCAGTATCTGTATGAAGAGTATACTAATACATTGTGTACAACTGTTCCTCTGTTCAACTCCATGCCTGCAAATGACAGCAGGATAGGTACATACAACATACACTCTTCCCGATACATGTCTCTCAAGTGTCATGCTGTCATGGTTAGTGGTCACTGATGCCAATAACTCTGGACACAGATAGGAAACCAGGTGAAGTATACCAGTAGCACACTCATATAACAGCAGTGCAGGGCACCCATTCTGTGCCAGATATGCAACCCTGACATGTTAGAGTCCCCTCTAGTCATGTACCCAGAGTTGTTACAGTTTGCTCCATTCCATTCCAGGTTGACAGTTTAACAGGTATATTTGTGCAACAAAAGCTATGGGCCATAGGTAGATGTAAAGTGAGGGCAGACCCATAGAGTATTGAGCTGTTTTGTTGTGAAAAATAGAATCCTAAACAATTGTTAATTGACTTTTTATCTCTCCCCCCCACCCCTTATCTCCATCAATAATTATCATTAATATACTACGGGTATGTTGTTCTCAAAACCTAATTTTGGGACTTGTGTTCTATTATTGTTCACATATTTTGATTGGTTGCATGTTAACATATCTTGTTCAAATACCATTGTTGGTGGCCTGTTGCTGTCAGTGTTACTGGCATGTTGTTACAATGCATACTGTTGTTCCATTTATGCATGTGTTCTGTTTGCTATGCAACTGTTTTAGATATGTTGTATGGGGTTAATTGAAACACCCACACATACTGTTATAACTAATTTTAAAATGTTTTGTTCCTGACTAACCAATATATTTTGTAAAACCTCAACACCATAACACATTTGGGAAGGCGGATCCCAGTGAATTTGCCTGTCCCACCTCATCTGGCCATGGCACTGGGCCCCCGCACATCTGACACCCAGCCTGGAACTGCCTCCTATGCTGGTCCTGCATCACCTTTGGGTGGAACTGCCTCATAGGATGGGTCCTGTCCCCCCGGGGCATGGGCATGGAGAGGAGCCCATCACCAGTTGCCAGTTCTGTGGTATGGTGCACAGCATCATTCACATGGAGATGGATGGACGGTTGCCCCAGATGGAGGGCCGCCTGGCACACCTTGATGAGCAGGCTGCCACTCCTGTCCAGCCCTCAGTACAGCCACCTTTGGGGCCGTGAATGTGCAGTGGTGACTGCCCATAGGTGGGGACCTCAGTCCCACTGTATCCATTTGGGGGCTCATGGGCTTTGAATGGGGGCGCATGGGCTTTGAATTCCCAAACACTCTCCACATCAAAGGTGTTTACCCCTCTCACTCATGTGTCATATACTGCCCCTGTCTGCTGTCTTGTCTGTTTGCAAATGCAACCTGTCCTACCCAAACTACCTCTCCAAACATACCTACAACCCTTCCCCAACATCCCAATCTCACCTAAAAAATAGGGGGGGCATCTGTCTTGCAACAATCATTGCCCCATACATAGCTCTACATTTTTCCCCCATGTACAGTGAAATTAATCAATCTACTCATAAATTATGCTACAAATGTCTGTCGCCAAGACCCCTCCCTGTTGGCTGTGAGGCTGTAAATTCCAAATTCTGCACATTATTCAAAGCTGTTGCTGCAGAAGAAATGTAGAGCTATGGTCCTTTCCTACACCTGTCCTGCACATCCCTATCTGGTTTTCCTAATGTTTTACCCCTGCTTGCCCCTATTTCATCACTTTCCTATCACCCTTTTTTCCTTTTCTTTAATTAAAATTAGCACAGGTGTAAGCGAGAGTAAGCGCTGCCAAGCAAAGCTAAGAGGACTTAACTGTCTGTTAGCATCACTCAGCTTTGCGCAAAACCATGTAAACCCGCTTACAACTGCTTAAAAGTATTTTAATCACTTTGTCTCCATCAGCCTTTGTTCTGCCAGTAACAAAATAATCAGCCCTACCAGGTCTCAAACCCAGGATGCTTTGCACTACAATCATAGCAATATACCACCACACCATTTGAGTTGTGAGGATTTGTAATGCTTTTACAAACATATCCTGCATTATGGTCACTTAACATTAATGAAAAAAGTCATCACTACCAAGTCTTGAACCCAGGACATGGTGCACTACAATAACAGCAATGTACCGCTACACCCTCTGAGCTGTAGGAGATTGCAATGCTTTTACAAACATATTATTCACTACTAAAATACAAAAAATGCCACAGCAACCTTGGTAAAACAGCAAAAAATGCCTCAATATTATTCACTACAGTCATTTAACATAAGGGAAAAATACATATTTGTAGTACTGTTATATAGATGTGTGTGTGTGTGTGTGTGTGTGTGTGTGTGCGTGTGTGTGTGTGTGTGTGTGTGTGTGTGTGTGTGTGTGTGTGTGTGTGTGTGTGTATATATATATATATATATATGGGTCTACTTCTAAACACCAACACGACGATTCCCCGACACAAAACTCACCGACGCCAAATAACCGACAACACACAAACCTGACACAAACCCGACAACGCAAAACACCGAACACCAAAACACCGACACACGGAACGTAAACAACACGCGACACTACATACCATACACACTAGCCCTGACCCAAACCCTAACCCTAAGGTCCGACACTATCGCACACTTCACCTACCTGCACCCTAACCCTAACTCACTTACACACCCCTAGCCCAAGCTCCGACACTAACGCACACATCACCTACCTGCACCCTAACCCTAACTCACTTACACACCCCTAGCCCAAGCTCTGACACTAACGCACACATCACCTACCTGCACCCTAACTCACTTACACACCCCTAGCCCAAGCTCCGACACTAACGCACACATCACCTACCTGCACCCTAACCCTAACTCACTTACCTGACCACTCCTACCTCCGTCACTGTCGCACACTTACCGGGTCGCGATCACACATTACCCTTGTCGGTCTTTCCACTGTCGGCGAATCACCCTGTTGGTATACATACCTGTCGGTCATCTGGCGTCGGTGATTTCCGCGTCGGGGAATCGGCGTTTCGGTCTTTAGAATGGGACCCATATATATATATATATATATATATATAGAGAGAGAGAGAGAGAGAGAGAGACACACACACACACACACACACACACACACACACACACATATATATATATATATATATATATATATATATATATTTATACTCAATCTCTTACTGCAAGACATCTGCAAAAAGCCTGACAAAGTGGGGCGATAAAGGGCAAACAATAGTGACATATTTGAAATATGGCTGTTATAAAGCATAGAAGTCTGCTAGAGTAGATCGCTTGTTTTAATATATATATTTTCTGATAGATTTCAGGTCTGAAACACAAATGATTGTCATCATGTACTGATGTCAATGCTCACATCATCCCAGTGATTTGTCAGAAACTCACAACTGGTATGGGGAACAGACCAAACATATGAGCCACGCATCTGGACAGTGTATAGACATCTGGGTAGTAGAGAGGTATGACTGCAGTCATGTAACAGAAGGGAAAAAACACTGAGAGCTACCAACCATTTCACCCAGCAACTTCTGAACTACAGTCAGACCAACACAACACTACACCAAATCAGCCCTGGGGAATTACTCATGCATTTGCAAATATATCATACACTACAGGGATGTAACTTTAGAGAAAAGCAGACATCGGGGAGAAATTTAAAAACAAAGAATAATGCTCACTACACTCTGTTCGCCTGATAATAAACAAGACTTATAAAATACAACAAAAAACCAGGCTTAAATAGTGGTTTCTACTGGACGCTTGGATTTATTTTTACATGCTGACTGCGTGTTTTTTTACAAGCTATTACCCAGTGGATGAGTAGGTTCGAATGAACACTCTATGGTGATTTTGACTCTTTTTTATTGGATTAAGAATTTGCAAAGCAAAGCGGTTTGTAGGTTACAGCTTCGTTTCTTTTTGTGGAACATTTGGTTACCTTTTGTGACTGACTTGAATTGAACACAGCAAGTATACTTCCCACTATTTAAGCCTGTTTTTTTTGTTGTATTTTATCGGGGAGAAATTGTCTACCCACAACCGTTTGCACCACAGTCACAGCAACATGCCCTGACCCCAACTGAACCATAGAGTATAATGACTGTTTGAATAAATATATCCTGATCGCCAGTCACAAACTACACTGACATATACTGCCCCAGGTCACAGACTACTGGAAATCCTGAGGTGTTACAAGACATTTTTCAGTCTGCCCCTACAAACATATACACCTGATAGACCACCAGGAACTGTAGCAGCATGCACAGTCTGATAAAAAAGGATCTATGGCCCTCAGATTTGCCGCTCTCCCTACTCAGCCCAACAAACATTTACACACTACACTGCTACACAGTCTTGACAGTCTGTTAACAATGGCCAGACACACAAAACTCTCAACTGTACAGACTTCCACAGAATGTCCAGGGTGTGGGACCATATTTATGGCCACTGTTGCATACCACTTCTGGGAGTCTGCTAAGTCACTGGGATTATATCAGGAGTGAAGTCACTAAATCATGATATACCATACTTCTGAACCTCTTACTGCAAGACATCTGGACAAAGCCTGACATACTTGGGGGACAGGGAACCGAAAAGAGGGACATATCTCACATAATGGTGTTACAAACTGAAACAGTTGGCAGTGCTACAGGGTTTGTTGTAACATAACATCCTTGAAGGATATAATGTCTGCAACACACATGGATGTCAACATTTACTGACTTCACTCTTCACATTATCCCACTGATTTCTCAAAAACAGAAATTGTCTGAGGAACAGACCAAACATAAGAGGCAAACCTGTGGGCATTCTGCGGACATCTGGACAGTTGAGAGATATGTCAGAGACATATCCCTCTCAGACGACAAGTACACACAGAAAATGCATGTCCAGACAAACTCTGTTAATCTACCAATCTTCTATGTCTATAACAGCAATACTTACAATCTATACCCAATTCTGGAACTTTGTCCTCCATTTTGTTGGGCTGTCTCCACATTTCTTCTTCTGAGAGATATTTCCACCTACCTTCTGTGTAGCTGTAACCCCCATACCTCCATAATGTCCTCCTCACAAGCAAGGAAAAGGGGCAAGGCCCACATGAAGGACTTAATTATAGCACTGTGTTGGTATGGCATTGGTTAATGGAAAGACAACACAGCTACTTTGGATGCAAGTAGCAAGTGGGAGACACCAACTGGTGCACATGCCATCACCTGCTTATGAGCATTACCTACAAAAGGCAGGCTGCTGTCTAGGCAAAACAGGTCTGAACCCATCTACTCAGAGACAGACTGTGACTACACAAACCTAAACATTAGCATTATTCTGAGGAAACACTTCAGCACTATAACAGGTATGTCAATCAATTAAGCATGTAATGGAATGCAGAAGGGGGATGCAATAATGTGACAGGAAGTTATATACTAGGTCCCAACAAAACTTGCTGGACTCACATGTTGCTGTCCAGCACCTATGGCCATTCCTGCTGGCTCTGTCTGCAATGACATAGATCACAGCTCTGGCCCCTGAGTCACCCCAGCAAAGGTCAGCTCACGTATGACTACTGCTGGATTGTCTGTTGTCCAACACTGACTGTGACACTGCTAGACCAGCTACCTGGGATGTTGTAAATATTCATATGTCATCTGTGAATGCTTCTATGATACATATGCTTGTCTTACAAATGTAAGAGACTTATATAGGGTATGTACATAGTACACAACCGGTGCAGAAGTGTGTGTTGAACTGTATGTTATATACTGAGCTCATACCTTGCAACTGTCCAGAGTGTTGCAGACTGACCACATGTTTGCCTCATATTTGTAGTCAATGCCGCATACAATTGTGTATTTTCTGGCAAATCACTGGCAACCCAATAAAGACTGAAGTCATAACATAATAGTATACAATTGAATGTCAGATGTCATATCCTGTGGACTATTCCTGTGAATGCAAAACTGTCTTTGCTAGCAACTAAGTGTGACACAGTTAGATTTATAAAGTGTCATTATTTTCCGGCCTTTGCCCACCATTGATGTGTGCCTTTGTGCAGATGCCTTGCTCTAACAGGAGCTAAGGGTCTTAGCATGAAACTCATGCCATTGCAAGTGTACTTTGTCCTGGAGGATGCTGACATATGTGCAGTCACTGACACCTGGTTTGCAGCTGTGGAGGGAAGACTGCTCTTGCCAGGTTACTCATCCTGCCATATGTTTAGACTCCAAATGGAGGGCTGCAAAGCCACAGGAGGTGGAGTTTTAAAAATGACCATACATATACACACATCCAGGCTGGCCAAACAGTGTGACACACAGGAGACATCCCAAGTGCAGTTAACTGTTGACAAAACACCTACGCAAATCATAGATAGCTACAGACCTCCAATCATGACTCTGGGCACCCACTACACCTATCTGGACTTGCTTGAATCTGTCAGGATTCAACAATCTGCACTGCTTCTGGGTGACTTTAACTACCCATCCATAGTGTGCATGACCTATTCTACCTGAACCCGAATGCACAGAGATTCCTCAGCTTTGTCAATGGCAATGCATTGGATCAGCCGGTCATCACTCTGACAATAGGTCAAAATATCCTGTACCTGGTCCTAACCAACAATGAGTAGCCACTGTAGCACTCCTACAGTCTCATCCCCCTTGGTAAGATCTGACCACATAGCCATCACTGTTGAGGTCACCATCTCCCCTGCCCCCTCCCACCTTGTTAAGGTCAAACAAAATAAGCTTTACAAAGATGACTATAAATCTTCTCAGAGCAGGTAGAAGTAGCTTTTCAGCCACCGTCCTGTCAGTTGGAACTTGCTGTAGTTTCCAAGCCCATACTACAATATTATTTGAGCACCTACATAGCTGTATGGACTCAGCAATACCTGACAGGATAACATCATCTCCCTCAAGGTAGGATAAACCTCTGTGGTGGACAGCAACAATGCACAAATACCATAATACGAGGAAATAATTGCTGGACTGGGCCAAGAAGGAGCAGGTGCCTAATTGGAAGCAAGCAAATAAGGTCATAGGTGAATTATCCTAAGGCGATCTTTGAGTGCAAATTGGACACATCTACCAGGGCCAATCATTAGACCTTCCACACATATGTCTGCAATCCCAGAGACAACACCCAAATCTGCACTGTAGTGGTGGCCAATAACACAACATACACATATGGCATAGATATAGCCAACCTGCTGCAGACAGGTTAAGTGTAAACATCACCCCCCCTGTCCCCCCATTGGTACACATGAACATGCACAGCACCTACCCCCCCCTCCCCTCATCATCATCAGGAAGCAGGTCCATAATACCCTTTCAAAGGCAACACACAGAAGTCTCCATAGGCCTCATACCATCCCAGACTGCATCCTACATGAACTCAGGCATGAGCTGTCAGTTCCATTCCACACTGTAGTCAACCAATGCCTGAGCACCAGTGTCATCCCATTTGCACAGAGGACAGCCACTGTCAACCCTATACATAAAGGTGGTGCAATCTACTGACGCAGCCTATCATATGCACATCAGTTTAACTAGCCTGATCTGCAGGGGCATATTAGGCAATATCAAGGACCTTATAAACAAGGACATAAGCAATCTCAAAATGCTTGAGCCCACACAGCGTGGTATTGTCAAAGGGAGATCAGGCCTGTTAAACTTGGTTGACATCCCTGGAGTGGTCAACAAACACAAGGACGAGGGGAAGATGGTGAACACTGCCTACCTTCACCTACCCCAATTCTCTCACAATAATCCCCAGGCAGCCATGATACACAAGCCTACACAGCTAGGCATCAACCTGTATATTACCAGATGGATAGCTAACTGGCTCAATGATAGTACCCACTCAGTCAAAGTAGTGGAATCCACCTCTAGTAGTAGACTCTTACAGAGTGGTATACCCCAAAGATCGGTCTGGAGGCCTCTACTGTTTGAAATATACATTTCTGAGGTACAAGACAAAACCAGTGGTCTCTGGCTGACCAGGTTTGCAGATGGTTGCAAACTGGCCACTGTTTTACATTCCTCTACTGATGTGAGGGCCTCCAAGAAGCCCTTACCCAAATTAATGACTGGTGCAAGAAGCGTTGCATCAAACTGAATGCCAGGAGATGCATAATTTTCCCTGTTGTGGGAGATGTCATCCACACTAATTATGACAGTAATAACAATGTACTGAGCATGCAATCAGGTGTGAGGTGACTTGTGCACCAAGGTTGGTAGAAACCTGACAGTTTCCCACCATGTGGGCACCATTGTATGGAAGGCTGTCTACATGGCCAACCTCACAAATATGAGTATGTCATCCAGGAACCGGGGCGGGGCACAACATCCCTGTACTCCACCCTTATCAGATGCATTACCGAGTACAATGGCTCCTTTGGCATGTACCTTGCCAGGCAAATGCAGCAGTTGCAGAGACCACAGAGGTTCCTGACCAGGCAATTCCAGATCTGCAACACCTATCTTATACAGTTAGGCTGAAAGCCCTGTCCCTGTACTCGGTCACATACAGACTGATCATAGGCAGCCTGTGTCTGGCATACAAGGCCATTTCCAAACCAGTCTTGATGGCATTCCTGCATATCCATAAGACAAACCCCACTCATGAAACATGCATGCAAGGCCCTCACCTGGTCTGTGACATGTATAGTACTTCTTGGCAGGATGGTGTAGTGTCCTACACAGTACACTGTCTGTATAATACACTCCCTTCCCATGTCTAGCAGAGTATGTGTATATCCCTCTTGAAGAAGAAGATGGATGATTGCATGGGAAATGGAAAAGACACCCCTGGGATTCAGCAAATGTCCCAGCTGGACAGGAGAAACAGATGCTGGCTTTGAAGGGACATGTGCAGAAGTCTGGGCTAGGCTTATGAGGGCATCCATGATAATAGCCTGGTATCATCTTATGAAGCTATGCACCTAGTACTTTACATGTTTCATGTATGTATTGCTGACTGTCCTGCAATGTTGTCTGAAATGAATCCCTGTGAGTGTGAACTGTGTAGGTACTGCAGTGATAGAGTATTCTCTATCACTGTGTAGGTACTGCAGTGATAGAGTATTCTCTATCACTGCGTAAGTACTGCAGTGATATTCTCTTGTTCCTTCATTAGCTATTAACACATATCGTTACACCTTATCATTGTGTCTGCTCTATATGGCAGTAAGTCAGCTCTTACCGTACTTGCATATGCACTTGGCGACAATGTATAGCTCACTCCAATAGCCATGGTCATGGTCACCCTTACCATTCTGCTAAAAGGCCCATCACACAGTAGGATTTGTCACCCTTTGTTGAGGGCATCACAGTAGCTGTTAAGGAGATGGAGTGTGGCAGTCAGAACTATGGTAAGGTCTGGCCTGAATGGCCCATAGGTGGCAAAGCTGTGACAGACTTTACCAGGGGAGTGTGTGTGTGTGTGTGTGTGTGTGTGTGTGTGTGTGTGTGTGTGTGTGTGTGTGTGTGTGTGCGTGTGTGCGTGTGTGTGTGTGTGTGTGTGTGCATACCAGCAAACAATACTGCAAGCTATTAATTTACATATTTTGTCTTTTCCTTGCAGGTGAACATTGGGGTTGGTGTCTCTCCCCCTCACAACCTGATGTCAGTGTCTTAGCAGACTCTCAAGATGATGGTGGTCATAGTGAGGTACAGGTGGGGTTGTCGGGGTTTGAATCTGTGCCATTGCTTGGTATCCCACCTTCATCTACAATGTCCTCGCACACAGTCAGTATGCCCATTCATACCCAGTCTCCAGCAGTCACAGATAATGGACAGTTGGAGGGTGGTGGCATGGAACAGGCTAGTGTGGTGACTATGGCAAATGTGAGTGTAGACACTAGCTATAGCCAGAGAGCAGACGAGGTCATACACAGGCAGATGGGCAGGGGTGCTCAATGGAGGACCGATGCCCATCAAGCCTCTGTCGCAAGTGCCACAGCAGGTGTCACTGGATGCATTTTACAGTTTGTCGTGGAGGCACAGGTGTGTACTAACCTCAACACCAGACAGATGCTCAGGGTCATGAATTCAGCACTTCCTGCCATATGTGACAACCTCCATGGCATTTGTGATGCCATACATCATTTTGCCGATGTCGTGGAAAGGTGGTGGGGTGAGACATTGTCACTGCTCGACAGTGCAATGTCGGTGCTTGAGCATGTACTGGGAGTAGGGTATTGGCCAGGTAGACATGGGTCAGCAGCATGATCAGCTGAGAGCCCACTTGGCAGTGTACATTCACAGTCCTGTAGTGCCAGTACCACCAGCACTACTGAAGGGAGGGTGCTGTCTACACCACACTGGAGCAGGCCATAGGCACATGGTCCTGGCCAGTCCCATCAGGAACTCAGATCCAGCAGACCACAGTCATCATCGGGGAGTAGTACTGCATCTTTCCTTGGGCTTGGTGGTGCCAGTGAGACTCTTAGCAGGACCAATTCCAGCATCCCTGCCAGGAGACAGTGAACAGTATATCCTGCCATGTACGGTCCACAGCTGCCCAATATAGCCCTGTGTTGGCATCCACATGTCTTGATTGTGTGCAGATAAACACTCACACATCTCTATCACAGGCTGGTCACCACCAGACATGCACAGCTCCTCTGCACGGCACAGTTAAACACCACCCCTGCAGACACACACACACACACACACACACACACACACACACACACACACACACACACACACACACACATGATGTCAACCATATATGGCCCAGCCTAAGCCTCCTGCAATCCCATACCAAACCCTGTGCATGTGATGTTACGTGTGCCACAACCTTGTTATCCATAACATCGAT
Organism: Protopterus annectens; assembly: GCF_019279795.1. Taxonomy (NCBI): domain Eukaryota; kingdom Metazoa; phylum Chordata; order Ceratodontiformes; family Protopteridae; genus Protopterus; species Protopterus annectens. The sequence goes on from NC_056746.1 coordinate 1,106,300,130, forward strand.
GCAGGGACATGCTCATATGTGTCTGATGCACAGGGTGAATGTAGTACAGTGTAGTAATGTAATGCTGTGTAAGGTGCTGTCTGCTGGGAATAGATGTGGGCACACATTGAGGTGTATGTACGTTGTTAGCCATGATGCATTATTGCTGTTAGTATTGCTGACTGACTGTAGTGTCATGTACTATATTCTATTTGTGTTCCAGGTGTCTGTGTGTCTGCAGGCTGTGGGCCTGCTGACAGCAGCAATGATTAGTATGGCGGAGTGAAAACACAGTGACCTTTTCATAGCCAAGGTACAGCTGTATATGTACATGTTTACTAGGTGTGTTTACAAGCAACAGTGTGTGAGGGACAATTGTGGCAGACAGTGTGACCTTGCATGCATACATACCCTTGACACAGCCAGCTAGTCTTCATACATGTCCCCTGGGTGTTCTGTAGGACTGCAGGCTCACACATACAGAGGAGGCTACTTGAGTACTGGCACTGGGTCCCTCACAAGCTTAGCCATTACTTTAACTGCAGCAGATTCACCTATCAGTACCTGTTGTCCCTGCCATTTCTGTCCCATCCACTCAACCTTCATGCAGTTGATGAGGGTATGCCTGGTACTGTGTATGGCAGGTTTGGGGTATGTATTCCTGACATAGGTCAGCATGTGTTAGTCTAACCTGACAATCACCAGCATGTGTGTCTGCTAAAACATATACATGTCTGGCCTCTCGTACTGGTAGTGCACACAGAGTCATAGTCTTGTACATGGGTCAGCTGATGAAGGGCTGATCACAGCCCCTACCTGCACAGTCTTATGAATGATAGCACTAGATACATAAAACAAATAGCACAGAGGTAATGTAGTGTGACAGTGTCTGCCACTACTATTCATGTAGGTGACAATTGCAGGGGCTGCTAGAATTGCCAGTGGTGGGTTCAGAGGCCCTTAACATGTTAAACCAATCTGACACACACACACACACACACACACACACACACACACACACACACACCGCTGCATGTAGGTATGGATTAAAACACACATGCACATGGAGATGACACTTCTCAGAGTAGATGACCTACCCATCTATTTATGTACAATACACAGTGATATGACCATTGCATGCACCACAGTGGCTTGGTGTTAGAAACTGTGTAACTATGCTTGTAAGGTGGATGACATCTGTATGGGCTGAAACTAGGTTGTTAGTGGGGGAGTTCACAGGGTGGAAGAGGCACACAAAATTGTATAGCCATTACATACACACAGTAAAGACAACCACAGGGGCTGTGCATACAGAAACACATACACAGTTGCCAATAGACATATTAGTAACCCTACTTATCCACTTGTATGCACTATAGTGCTATGTACAAATGACATGCTCCACATAGATTACATGCCTAGGACATAACACACAACCTCTTACAACAAGTAATCTTGAGAATGCCTTCATGTATCATGGGATAATCCACCAGAAATAGCAATTGGTCTCGTCTACTGCTCCTACAAACCTGCTATAACTTATAACATTCTCTTATGGGAGATGCAGTAACCTGAAGGAATTACTTAATAGGAAGTTTCCAGGGGTTATGTCGATTAGTAAAGTAGGCATGCACCAATGTGGTGGATGCTCAGTGTGTACTCTTGCTAGGAACCTGAATGGGTGTAAAATAAATGGGAAGAATTATACAGCCAGGGAATTTTACAACTGTAATTCTTGTGGGGTTATTTATATTATTGGTTGTGGATGTAGTAATACATGTTGGTATATTGGTCAAACCACCAGAAGGGTTAAAGTGCAGATTTTGGAACATCTTAGTGACATCAGGAGAAATAAATCCGAAAGTCCAGTAGCTGCACATTTTTTGTCTAAACATGAAGGGATCATGCAGCACCTTATTTTTTAGTGTTCTGGTATGACCATCGGCTAACAGTGGCAATTTCAAAAGGGAACTAACTAAATCTTAATGTAGGATGATAATTAATTATCACACACTGTTTTCCAGTGGTATGAATATGGATTGCAATATTATCCTTTAAATGTATTTATAATAATTTGTAAGGAATTCTGTTTTTTGGGGTGGAAAATGGGGAAACATTGTATGTATTTGTATTAAGTATTTTGCACAAAAATATGGGGTGACAAAGTTCCCTTTAAGATGTTTGCACATTTTTGAAATTATGTCATTGATTGTTTAATTATTGGATTACTTAATTACTTACTGAGACAATTTTAATGGGGTATTTGATGCATAAAAGGAAGTGATTTTATTGATGTATTTATTCATTGAAGGTAAAAGGCCAAGGTACCAGAAGTCTTAATAAATGACATTTTCACTTCATCTTTTTGATTGGTTCCCTATCGTGAAGGATATCTGTGGTTTTGTAGTGTTAAAGGAAAATACTTCAAAGACCAATCGGCATAAGGTTCAGTTCAGGTTTCTTTATTCTTGCGCAAGGAGACAAAAAATGCAGATACAGAGTTTGTCTAACTAAAATCAGGAAGTGTCACAATTAATATACCTTTCTTTCAAGACATTGCCCACTACGACTGACATAGCAGATCACCAGTTCATAATGTTGCTTTATTACAGTTGTTTTCTCACATTTTCAGCTGACGCTACAAAGTTTAAAAAAGATTTTTCAGTAAACAGGATGGCCTTGATGACCACCGGTCAGTTATAACTTTCTTTCTATGTTATGTTACAAGTCAATGTACTATGGCTAATTCAAGCACAATGCAAGTACAGATCTCTGAAGCAGTCGATTGTTTCTAGTATCTAACTTTCTTGCAACTGTGCACTTTTTCATCAACACGAACAGAGCTTATTGTTCATAATGAATGGATCTACAGAAAATAGTATTATTCTTTATTTAATTTCCTGACCTAGCAGATAATCACCTGCTTCTCAGTACATTTCCAAAGGCATAAACATGTATTTTGCTGTGCTAGCAAACTAGGTCAGAGTGCATCTTGCAGTGTCAGAAAGCACAATTTCAGAAAAGCATGTTTGCAGTCTCAAACAGAGCTAATGCTGCATATAGAATAAAAATGTGTTAATCCTTTTCTGCTTATAATAAGCACTACACATATATGTTAATACATATTTTTCTAACATGTGGACACCCCCTTTTCATGTCAGCTGCTTCTACTTACACTGCAGCATTATAGCTTCTACACGATTAGGTGCAGGCGGACATGGTCTCCCATTTTGGTATTCAATAAATTTAGCTCATTTGCATACCCCACTGCCTTAGTCTCTTGTTACACCACTACACTAGAGCCTTTTTCCTTAGCAGCCAGTGTTACCTGTTATTGTTTTGGTTCTGCATGCTAACCACTATAATGGCAATATGCAAATTTCACTTAAAATTGTCTTTTCACATTTTTTTTAAATTTTTTGCACGATCTCGTTTGTGTGCCGCTGCACCATGCTTAAACAACCGAAATTGGCCAAAAAAACTACACTTTCATTTTTATAATTTTGCAACTGTTTTTCATGCCAATGGCTATATTTTTGGCCATTGGCAATGCCTAATGGTCACAATACATCCTTTACTTTGAGTTGTCATGCCCCCGTTTTGATTTTTGCAGAAATGTACACGGTTAGTAACTGAATACATTTCTGCAATGGAAACTGCTCTGCCACGGATCCCTGCTTGCTTACTGAATTGCTAATTCACCTCATTTTCATGGTTTTCACCAGCAAATGAGGTAATTGCCCTTATCCAGTGGTGTCCATGTCAGAATAGTGCTGGCAGGCTCGTGCACGCCCCCAGCCTTGTTTACTGGATCACTCGTGGCCATATTCCATGCAGAAGCTGATACACTATTCTGACACGGTGAGATTGCTTTACTGAAACCCAGGGGGTTGTCTATCTTTTATATTCTGTGAGTGTGTGTGTGTGTGTGTGTGTGTGTGTGTGTGTGTGTGTGTGTGTGTGTGTGTGTGTGTAATAAGCAGTCCTAACAGTTTTAACACAGTTCATCTTCAGGATAAGACAACAATACACAGCTTTCCTCTTCAGGATAACACCTCTCCAAACATTAACATCCAGGTAGGAAGCTTTTCCTAGCAGCTTCCATGCAACCTGACTTTCATTATAGTTGCCACATATATCAGACTAACATAGGACACTTCAAGTTCAAAGTATTTCTCCAAAATGTCCTTCGCTAAACATTCAGTATGAATTCTGATGCCACCCTAGAGCTCTTCCCAAGACATTTCAGATCACAAATCTGTCTCTCTCTAGTGTTCCTGCTCCTCGTATACTTCATGGGGCATGCTCATTGCCCTGCATCTGCCTTCATTATCATGAACTTTGGGAAATGTAACACAGTCTCTGTTTTGGTATATGCTTCTAGAATGTCAATGTCCTTTCCTAAATCAACTACCAAGCTGTGATAGATAAATAAATATACATATTTGTGAAAATCTGAGTAAGAAAGTCAAATGCATAAGTATACATATAATCTTCATAAACATATATCTCCCCTCTCCTTATTATTATTATTTTTTTATTTTAACGCTCTCCATCAACATGAGTTAACATAAACAAGTCCTGTGTACCTTACTATCTCATGTACTATTCATTATGTGTATATCTTATATATAGATGTATATATAACATTTAACAAATTGCTGTTCCGGTTTGTGTTTCAGTTTGATAATCATTCTGATTTTAGGACAGTCTGTTAGTATATATGTTCAGAGTACCTCTTTCATAATCTGGTTCATTGTGTTTCTTTTTTGTACTTTATATTCTGCCTGAAATTATTACTTATTATTCTAACTTACAGAAATGATGATTCCTACCTCTTATATTAAAACTATTACACATTTTCTGTGATAAACCTCTGTCAGATGAATTGCACAACTCTTGCTTTTTGGTGTTACTCTCATGTATGTCTTTTTAGAATGAATGGCTGCCACTATTTTGGTACAAGGTCCGAATTTTTATAAAGTAGTTGTGATGTATAGCAACTCTCTGTCACGAACAACATGTTGATAAAGATGGAACATGCCACCGTTTGTCAAATGTTATATATCACACAATATGTCATTATGTTTAAAGTTCTGTGATATTGATATGGAAACCCAGATATGAAAATTGTTAATCTCCAAATAAAAATATTATTCACAAGTTAATTAACTTCTCAGCATTGCTGGATTGCATCAGATAAAGTAAACAATGTTCTCACTATGCCTACCTACGTAACAATATTATAGTTAATATATACGTACATACACTGTGTGTAATTCAGCTATTACTATATTTTTACCTGTGGAAACCTATAAAGGCTAAGCAGTCTAGCCACTGAGATGGACACTTGAGAACCATTTTCACCAATTATGGCTATCAGAGGGTTTCCTTTGTGACATCTATAGTTAGGAATATATTGTTTCTGGCTGGTAAGGAGATACATTGTACCTTCAAGAGCTCTTAGTGGTATGTAACAAGAATCATGAATCTGAAATCCCACAGTGATATTTTGTAAAACACTTGGGCGCCTATTAATCTCTTCAACAGCAAAAATCATGCTCTGGACCCAAAGATATGACCTTAGTTCAAATCTAAAAGGGAAAGAGGTAATATAAATACTTATTATTAAAATATGTGCCATCATTTTGGATGTTTAGTTGCATTCATTTTATATTTGGATTATCTGCAATGTTTAACTAAGACTCAGATCGTGTCATTTCAGACTATATAACTAAAACTATAAACAACGGTATTTGACCTACTTTTCACATTTTACAAGGGTTGGTGGCTCAGCAAAAGTGTTGTCTGGTGTTACAGTCTTAAACAGCACTGGGAATATTCCTCCAATCAGGATGTCTCCTTCTCTCATATATGCATTCATGTTCCTGGTCTTCGGTCTACATACTTCATGCTGATTGGAGCTGAAGGCAGAGGCAGTAAATGTAAGCAGTAGAAGAATCCTAGTCATAATCATTCAGTACAGTGTGTGTTATACTGTTAATTATGTATATGACTGCTGCGTCCCTTATCTCTAAATAACAAAAGTACACAGTATAAGTCAACAGTTTTACATTTAAATAATCTCAAGTGTTTTTTTTTTTTTGCATGTTAAAAATACATATATTTTTTCATTTTGTCCACCTCTGCTAAGCGTGGATACCATGAAGAAGTTCTAATTCTAATGGATTTTGGTGCCATATTGTACAGTTTATAGCATTTAATAAAAGTTCAGAAATAATTTGGGTGCCATTTAATCATGTGACTGGTATACTTTCATTAGCTGACACTCAAAGCATCAAGTGACACTAGAAGAACAACAGCAGGCTGAAAAGAATGATACCACAGTTATATTTATGACCTTTAAGTCAGAATAGTATACTTGGGCTAGGGTACCATATAACTCAACCCCCAGCATGGCACAAATACAGTGGTTCTGTAAACTTTTGCATTTCAGTTGATATCGTCAGTCCAATTACTCAGCATTGTATGTCTTAGACAATGACTATCTGTGTCTGATAACATTTTGTCTCTTATTTTTTACTGTAATGGACAAATATTTTTTATTTTTGATGGATGTTTTTCCACCGGTTTAAATTTACTCAAATTCATTGTCATAAAAATAAGTGCATTGGACTGCAGGCATGCTCAACAGGTAACAAGAAAACTAACAACCTAACCATTTTTGTAAGAAATTTCAAACTCATTAAAATTCATGGTGTAATGTGAAGGATATGAGAAATTTATAAAATTTAAAACAGATCTAAAATGGCTGTCATTTCTCACTATGATCCATTTACCCAGTACCCTCCTGATTGCAGGTAATTTAATTTCTTCCTCCACGCTGAATATCAGAATGGTTTACAATTCTAGTCTGATCTTTTGTACCTAGTGCTAGACTTCTGTAATCTGCATTGCTCCAGTATTATCACAGTGACTGCAGACTCCTCAACATGCAGAAAATGATTTGCAGTGAACAGGTCTGGCAGCTTCCTTTCACAGATTTATGTAAACGGATAAACACTAACATATTTACTAAGGTTTAGTTGTAAGTGATAATGGAGTCACTGTTTAAATGTAAAATTTTATAAAACGTTTCTGCTTTTGTTCTGAAATAGTTGTACTTTGTAGCTTTTCCGAATTAAGCCCGAAATGTCAAATGGTTACCTTTGTCTTCCAAATTTTTGATATACAGCACATAGTCAAGAAACTCACTTGTAGAAATAGGTTTAGTAGTCTTGTAGAGGAAAATAATGTAGTCTGAAAAACTTTTATTAACAATTACTTTGAGTATAATTTTAGTTACAAAGTTTTATCAGTCATTTTTAAATAGGGTGATTAGTTTGATCCATATATTCTTTTCAGCCATTGATTGGGCCACAAGGACAAGGGTTATTTGTTTACTTATTTGTCTGAGTACTTGTTAACCAGGTAGATAGACTGCTATAAGGACCCTTTTCTGCCATAAGCTGGGCCTAAAGGTACAATCAGTCCAAAGCACAATACACATAGTACATTTAATAAAGTAGTTTTAACCAATCTGAACAGAGCAGCCACTCATACACAAGGAAGACAATAAAAAATAATTCCTCATTGCAAGGACTTACTTTAAATTCCCACAGATACAAAAACAGCCAACAGGAACTTTATAACATTCAGTGAAGAGCATTAACATGAACATAAATTAATGAACATTAGGTACTCACCTTCTTGTAAGGCCACATGTGGGGCATCGGGACTGATGCCATTTATGTAACCAGCAGGAGAAGGATGCATAAAGATGAACTAGACTTTGGCACTGGAAACTGACTCATTGGGCTTGGTCTGTCATATCACTGCAGAGAAAAGAGACTGATCCTGTGTAGGAGTTTGAAAAGCACCAGTTCGATTTAGTTGGTCTTATATCTACATACATCAATGGAATCTGGAACCAGACTGTGTGTGTGTGTGTGTGTGTGTGTGTGTGTGTGTGTGTGTGTGTGTGTGTGTGTGTGTGTGTGTGTGTGTGGGGAGGGGGGGGGTGGGGGTGGCATTCTCTTATTCTGTAGATGAGTCTGAAGAGGGGCCATTTTTAGGTATCAGGGTAAGGGTACTCAGGATACCCTTGCTTGGTGTGGTATAGTTTGTAATTGTGCCAGTAGGTGAGATCACCTCCATGTGACAGTAAGTTGCAGAAATGAAAACTCTTTTCTTTGTGCATATGCTCCTAACAACCATAGAGATTATCTGACTTTTCTAATAACTTGGAATCAGTGCTTGACAAAAGATCATCTATTGTGTCTGCAGTTCTACTGAGAGGTTTCAACATTCACTTGTGGAAGGACAGAGATACTTTAAGGGGTGTGATAAGGATGAACAATATGATTTTGCAGTCTTTTACCAGTGCTAGCCTTTCTATAAAAAGTACTGTGTTCAAACACAAGGGCTCATAAATGAATTTGATATCACAGTACTTTAGAGCCAAGACTGATGATCCACATTTGTAGTTGTGCCATCAGATCGGAGGCCATCTGTTCTAATAATCAGGTAAAAATGTACTCACCTGTCAGCTGACTGGTAGTGAGTTGGGTCAGATGCTCAGGATGAAGGTCAAGTAAACGTAGAAGACACAAATGTGCAATGATGAGGTATTTGGAAATGCCTAGCTGATGCTTCTAGATGGGATAAGTTAAACTCCTGCTTTAGTAACAACTTTCTCATATATTTGGGAAAGCTGCCAATGTGAAGTCCATATGGATGCTGCTTAAGGCATCAGTTAAGATAGTTGCAAGAAACTTGCAGAGAGGTGGCTGTTGCTTGTCTTAACAGTAACCCTAAGATCCACTGGTAGACACAAGCAGCGAGTGAGGCCATTAAAGCTGAAGAAAGACGCCCTCTATGCAGAGTTAACTGACATTTTTCAGATTTGACTGAGTGGTACAAACAAGCCAGGAAGATAAAGGCTGCAGCAGTCACCAAAGTGATGGCCTGACATGACACAAGTTTGTTAATGCCGAGCAGTATGACTTTCCTATGGCCTCAGAGATGTTCACTCAAATCATGATGGGATTCAGGTAGTAGAAGCAGGACATTGACAAGCTCTTGTCAGCAAGAGAAAAACATTGGGGTCATTACTGAGTAGTGGAATGAATACTTTGAGGAATTCTTAAATACAGTGGACATACCCTCTAATGAAGAAGCATAGCCAGAAACAACTAGTGGGACTGGATATTTTTCTGAAGATGCGATTACTGCATTGATTCAAAAATTACCTGTGAAAAGATGAGAAGCACACACCAATACTGACAATGACTGGACATTGCTAAGACGTTGGCTGGGCATTGGTAGTGTGTGATGGTTAGTGGACTTTGTAATGTATGGGAGATTTGGAGAATACTTATGGACTCATAAACTGACACAGAGACTCCATACACTAATATTACGGGCCTGCGATAAAGCTCATTGTTATTATACTATGTCTAATTTGGTATAATTACTTAAACTGTATATGTTTTTGTATTATTTTGAGGATTATTAAAATTATTGTTGATAAAACGTTTTTGTAATACTTTGGAGCTTTTCTCCCCAAGCCTTAGCTGAAAATTTGTACCTACCCAGTTGGACTTTCGCAGTAATCAAATGTCAATCAGTCAGTCAGTAAGTAAATAAACAAATAAGTACATAAATCCATGCCAGAGCCATGCTTATATTTTTATCTTAGTTCTAGCTATAGATGTGGTTCTTTCCTGCCTTCCATCAGCCTTCCATTAAGCTGCTTATACTGCAAGCATATTGGTCTAATGAAAAGTCAAAAAGAGTGATGCAGGATGACAGCCTGAAAATCCAATTTATGCCTAACAGATAAACAGTTTTTTTTCCTGAATGTCGACGAAATTATAAAGTTGCATTAGTTATAATTAATTGCAATATGTTATTAAGGATTGAAATCAGTAATCATGTGACAATATTGGGTTACTTACATATTATCGCAACCAGATTTCTGAACAGACATAATTTGCGATTCGCCAAGTACCACACTTTCCTGTTTTCTCCTGAAAACCCAAGTGTTCAAAATGAAAATAAAATGTAAGAGAGTAAGAAAACATGTTCAAGTGCATAATGCATTCAAAACAAAGAATCTGGCATGACTGTCATCCGAGCAAAGTTTAAAACAATCTCTTTTGTCGAAGCAGGGCAGCAATACATATTAGGGAGTGATCATTTCAAAAGGGTAAAACATATCAAAGCTAATTTTTGTGACTGAGGAAAGGTTTTAAACAGCAAAACAAACCACAAAGATGGGAGGAAGTGCCACAATAGTATCCTGGCTGGCGAGTGCTGGCGGGAGCCAAAAAGTTCACAAAAACAAGCGGTGAGGTAACCTTGGCAAAAACAGTAAAAAGCCACGCTACTCCGAAGTAGTAAAATCCAATGGTTTAATAGAAACTGTACTCAGTGGCTCAGTTCACAACAGATGGCCAGAGTGGGAAGCTGGAGGAGAGTTTCTTGCAATTTTTTCTCTTATAAAAGGAGAAAATGCCTTATTACATTACTAATTCTTTGAAGGAATTATTTTGAAATTGTCATCTTTGTAGAGGAAAACGACTAGCAGAAGACTGTGTGAACCAGAAATACACCAGATAGGTGCTGGGTATTACAAGAAGAAGAGTATTTAAAGTGAGACTGTTTGCAGCATTGTCGTAAGTCTGATGAAGTTCAGGCAGGGACCTGAACGAAAAACGCATGTTTTAGCGTTTCACGATACTGTTCTGTCTTTGGATTGTGGTACAGTTTCTATTAAACCATTGGATTTTACTACTTCGGAGTAGCGTGGCTTTTTACTGTTTTTGCCAAGGTTACCTCACCGCTTGTTTTTGTGAACTTTTTGGCTCCCGCCAGCACTCGCCAGCCAGGATACTATTGTGGCACTTCCTCCCATCTTTGTGGTTAATTTTTGTGACTGTCCACACAAACAGTAATTCCATCAGAAATGCTGTTTGTTACAGTCTAGTTGTAGGTTCACTAGAGAAGAATTAGGCTTCCTGTAATTCTTCAGTGATGCAGTATTTTACCCAGCCCTCTTTAGTATTATCTTTGATATTGTTTAAACTGTTTTAAGTAAAGTTATGCATTTTTATCACTACAAGTTGCCCTGCTGTGGCTTAATCTAGATAACAGATTGCTGCAAGACTTTGACTTTATTCTAAATGTATGTCAGACAAAATCAAGAACATGCATGCTGTATGTTACCTGTTTATTTTAAACTCCTTTAAGTGTAAAATTGACAATTTATTTTTCATAAATATTAAGCCTTAAAAAGAACAGTCTGTAAGGCCAATGAAATGGAGGTTCCATTAAGCAGCAAATGGTTAGGATTAGAGTGGTCCATTATGTGGTGAGTGAGACTTCTGTACAGCTTCTATTTGAAGTACAAGCAATTCCAAAAATTAAGAGTTATGTTTATCTTCTCCATAACACTGATTGTAAACAAGTCATAGCAAATTCAACTTTTACATTATTTTTAGTGTAGTATAACCTGCTACCATATTAAAGAAGTGCTCTATTGCAATAACATAGTGTAACATTAATGTTACTATTAAAGCCTTTTAAAACAAGCTAAGAGTTTGTTCTTCTGGACTGAGCAGCAGGTGATGTCATCACTTAGTGGGTGGTATGTTAGCTTGATTGTGTAATTATTAAATGTTGTTATTGGCTATTTATTGACAAGAAAGAGGCCACACTTTATTGCATGAAGGAGTCTATCAGTTCTGCATACAGGAAGGAAAGTTGTTTTTAGTCATCTTTTCAGTTTTCCTAACCTGTTTTTAGTTTTCTTTTTTTTTGTACAATAAAAATTGAGAAAGAGCTCATGTTTCTTCTGTTTATGCTTCCTTAGCTGGCAGTTGGCCATGAGGATTAAGGCTATGAGGCTTTAATGACCTACTTCATTTCGTGTAATGTTTCATTCCCCCAGCCTGCTGTGTGACTTTAAGCAAGTCACTTAAGCAAACAGTGCTTTGGGGCAATTGGGAATTTGGGCTAGGCTCATTAATGATCTCCTGAAGCGTTTGCTTAGTAACTACCTATGAATCTATTATGTTATTTTTATACCCTTATTTTTAAAGAGAAGGGGCTGGAGGATATGCTCCCATAATAGAACATCCACACTGCACAGCCTGTCTATGAAAACCTATGTTATGGTACTGAAAAGCAGACTCCAACCAACAAGTGAGCCTCTGACTGAGGAAGAACAATGCAAATTCCATCCTTACTGCAGAAATGTGGATCATCTCTTTTGTCTTGGAGGGGGTGCTTTTGAAGTTTGACAATACATTGAACATATGTGTTGTGGACTTGAAAAAGGCACATGAATGCATACCCCAGAAAGTCTTGCAGGAGGTGCTACAACAATATAGTCCCAGGACTACTGCTGTTGTCCATTAAATGAAATTCAAGAGTTTTTTCCACATTGTTGTAATTAATTCCAATCCATTCAAGGTGGGCATAGAACTCTAATAACATTATATCTTGCGATTACTCTCATTCAGTAAGCTTATTGCCAAGATATGACTGCACAGACAAGGTGTGAACAGCAGTCACTTTGTAGTTGGTGACGGCTGTATCTTTTTTGTTTGCAGATTATGCTGCTTCTTTAGTGTCAAGTGACTGTGATCTCCAGTGTGTACTGGGACTGGGGTGCATATCTACTGAATGTGAAGCAGTTGGAATGAAATTGAAATCTACTACCTCCAAATCAGAGGTTATTATTTTTTGTGGAAGACAGTAGATCACTCTTTGAAGGTGGGGTGGAGAGCAGTTATTTTAGTGGGGTCTTGTTCATGATTATAGGAAAAGGGGATCAGTAAACTGACTCGCAGTGAGATGCAGTGCTAATAATACTGCAGGTTCTGTTCCAGAATGTGGTGGAGAAGTGAGAAATAAGTCATAGAATGAAGCTGTCAGTCTATGTTACCATCATCACTATGCTCAGGATGTTTGGATAGTGGCTTAGAAGATGAGACTATGGAGACAGGGAGCAGGAATAACATCTTTTCACAAGAGTATCTTGACTCACTTTCAATGACAGGATGAACAGCATGACAATCCTGAAGAATTATGAAGTGCAACCACTGTTCCTCCAAGTTGAAAAGAGCGAGAAAACATAGTTTTGGCCATTACTGAGGATGCATCCCAGGTACCTCCCTCGAAAGATGTAGCAGGTATTGCCCAGTGAGACCTAGTCCAAAGTGAGACCCAGGACATGTTAAAGTGATTACTTCAGTCAGCCTTCCTGAGGATAAGAGAGTTTATTTTACTCCCGTGTGCTTATTACCACTGCAGCCTTTAGCAAGACAAGGAGTTAGAAACTGGTTTGTCTTCAATATTTTTGCCTTTTCTACCTTACTATGGATATCTGTGCAGACTGATATGTAGAGCTGACCTGCCTCTTTACACATTATTTTTACTACTGCAAGTTGTAGTTGCTAAATGTTTTAAATTGTTTGCTGTCATGACTTGGATATGTGTGCAATTTTGTTCACTTTATGACCTCCTTCAGATCAACATGGCCAGAGCATTAGACCATATCAGTTAACTTTTTACATAAGGATTCAGACTAAACATATTGGTCTGCACATTGTTTTCTGTTTCACAATCTTTTCTTTTACTTTAATGACTGCATGCCAGCTAATTTTTCTTCTTGCATCTACCTTAGCTGACCGATGACCATGTTTGCAATACAATTTTTAATAACAAATACCAAACATAAAGGAGAATGTGAATGCTCAGTTTTATTAATGCTGGCTTGAAATGGTTGTTTGGTTTTGACTTTTGGTTGAAATAGTGAATAAATAACCATCGCAGTCCTTGTACTTAGCATGCCTTGAATTGAAGCATCATACTTCCAGATGAAAATTTAAACTTTTCAAAGTATATTTCACTACAGACTACGACAAACTAAGCATGTTGCTTGTAGTCATGCTATTCCATTTTGTATGACAATTGTATTTCCACTATGAAAAGCATACCATTGAGAAGCTGTACATTGGCTTGTACTTCTGCCCTTCTCTTCTCAATCATGCTGTCTGTCCAACATTAAAAAAGGTTTGTCTCTGTATCTGTTTCTCAGGCTCTCTCTGTTTCCTCTTCTTTGACATTTGAAGCTCTGTACATGATCCACTTTTAAGATATAACCTTTGCTACTGATTGCTTATGTTGCATGTTTATTGCTCTTATACTCCATAAATTACTAGAGTACTCTTTCTTAATCCTTCATAATTGTGACTTGTTACACTGGCTACATTTCCAAACTCTACCTTTGTATTTAATTAAAGTTCCTTTTAATAACAGGGACATGCTTCATTTGATGTAAATTCATAGTGAACATGTAAGCATTCTTTGCCCTTGGAGCCTTAACAAACGGGGGAGGTGACTCAGCTTTTAATAACTGTCTGTTTTTAATGTTATCATGGTTAACATGATACATGGCACAAGATACGATATAAAAACTCTACTAGGTATATTTATAATCAATAAACAACAATCATATCATCAAAACTTGTTCATAAATTGTGATGTAATATGAATTATGGTTAGCTCCAGACATTAGCTGAAAGTCGTGCAGGTAAAATCCACATTGGAAAAGGTGTCTGTTATTCTTTGCAGTTATTTCCCAGCTGTATATTATTCTACTAATTATTTACTCACTTTTATATAGAACTACATATTGATCCAGCTTTATCAATTTCTGCTACATCCTTTTTGGCATGTTGGATAAATGTTAAAATATCATGCTTGTGGCTTCCAGAAAACTTTTACATCAATCCATCATTGTCAGTGAAAAAAAATTAACATTACATAATTGTTCCATGGACAACGGCTATCCATAAATGGCGGAGCTTTTAAGAAAGCCATACAGAGTTGTGTAGGTCTAGATTTGGTTTTACAATGTCAAAACCTATGAAAGTTACAGAATCTGTAAATTTAAGTATTAAAAATGCCACGATTTATACATTTGCTATTGCTAGACAAAGAGCTGCATTATAAGATATTTTGATTTGACTGCTTATAGTTCATCATGCGGTGAGTAAAACAAAATACAATTTTAGTGCATCTTCATAAACTATTCAGAGAGTGTCTTTAAATTTTGAACTGTAAGTTTTCCTTAGTACTGCTGAGAGATGTTTTATATTTGCATGACCCTAATCTTTCTATAGGACTCACACATGAAGCTATTGGATGTTATGATCTAGAAAAGTTACTACATTTTGGGTTATTTCTTTCTGTTCTTCATTTACATGCATTAATATATTAGTCATGAACATATATACCAATTTGTTCTAAGCTGAAGTTCTTTGTTTGCTTAATTGTTTTATGTTTAATGTATACATGGAAAGGTTGCAGTGACCTGTCCTCAAAAATCCAGCATCACTTTTCAGCCTTCATGTCTGTTTTACCATGGAAACAGTAATTTGTTTTTGCAGTTATACTCTGATCTGAAGTGCACTGTAGAAGTTTAATTTATTTCAGTAACAATCAGGCTACTAAATTGTAGCATGAAGATTAATCTTAATCATGATGTGATTTATTAAAATTCAGTTATACACACAGTATCCATTCACCTTTCTGTATGTAAACTAATACTGTATACTTACTGTAACAGCAAATCAGCACTAGTATTCCACGTTCTTGTCACGATAGACAATACACATATGGTCTTTCAGATTACAAAATGGAACATGCACAGAGTAACATTTCCTTTTTCTTAACATTGGAGTGAACCATGAACTGAGCTGCTTAAATGCTGGTTACAGTATAGGCCTAAAGGTACTGGATAAATATATATGTTCTGTTTTTTATGTACTGTTTTGGTTTAGAAGTAGATATTTTAAAAACATTCCTTAGAGATACTCCTACTCTGTAACTTGCTTCTAGATTTATAATTTACAATAACTGCTTTTTTCTCGTAACTGTTATTCATAATCTGATGACTTAAAATATCTGCATCAGTTTATAATTAAGTGGAATACATATTTATTTAGTAATTAACACAATTTTAAAAATAGCATTGTTACTTCATGTAATAGTTTATACACATGAGATCCGATGCTATAATTGCTGAGGCAGATTACTACCCATGGATAACTGATGGCCAGTTGTGTTGTCTAACATTGAAATGTTAAACAGGCTTAAAGAAATATATGTTCATTTTGCTTCATCTTAGTTTTTCTTGGACATTTTTTGTGCATTGAAATTTTTATAATAATTTAACAGTATATGAAATGTAAGGTTTAATGTGTTTCATTCTGCCATCAGGCATACATTCACAGGTTCATAGATTATTACTAGGCTAACTGCCCCTGTGGGCCATTTTAAGCCTAGCCAATTACACCCTGGAAGAATCAAATGCTGCACCTTGGATCGGTAAAGGAAACACCTTAACCTTTATACCAACCTCCCACCAGAGGAGTTATTTGTATAACTGATTTGCGTCAGTACTAGTTTGTGCCTGCCTTACTATCTAAAGGCATACATTGTATAACATTAATATAAAGCATATTATGGAATTTTCATTCAATATTACAATTATTTGAAAGCCTTTCCTGTCCTAAATATTTGCTTACTTTAAGGATTGTGATTTTCTTGTGTTCAAAGGTCAAGAAAAATAAGGAAGCAGTGATGCAGATCTAGATCTTGATTTTATTTCCTAGTCACTGTTTGAGCATGTGAACCTTACATTTCTTGGTGCTTCATTATGATGAAAAGATTGTGGCTTAAATATTTACTGGTAAAAAACTTGAAGATTTAGGCTCTTTTAAAGTGCATTTCTTCCCCTCCAACATACATTTTTGTCCAACATGGAGTGCTGTCTTGCTAGCATCCATCTGACAAGATCCCCCTCCACCGCACCTCTATGTCCTTGTGTCTGTCTTGTGTTGATAATCTGCATAACACTAGTAGCTGTGACTAAGGAAAGAAGCTGATTCCCTGTATTGTTACAGGGTTGTTTAAGTGTTAGTTTTATGTTTTATTCTTTCTATCAGGACTAGAAGACAAAATGGTATGTCCATAGGGGGAATTAAATCATAGCTATCCACTATTCCCTAATGATGCTGCTGAAGTTTGGCTATAATGTGGTTAGCAGTGACACCATTTCATGAGATTTATAGCAGATCATGGAGTCTGTACAATTTTCAGTGACCCACTACATTGAACTAGCTTGTAGCATAGACTCTGATGTTGAGTATGGAGATGATATATGTGGCTACTTGATATAGAGGTACTAAAATGGCAGCCAGGTTCTAGTTTTTACAGTAACAGCTTGGGAGATGTGTGAGATGCAAATCCTTGTAGTTTCTAAGCTGAAATTAGCAAAATTATTGTCAGCTAACAATAATACCTAGGTTTACAATTTCTATATTTTTGTTTTAGTTGGAGTCAGGTTTTTTATAGCATATGACTGTTAAAACTGTTAAGAGTTTTAGAATGAAGTTTTAGGGTTAAGCTAAGCAGTATTTCCAATTAGCTAGTACTGTAATATGGTTTTGTATTATAAAATTCTAATTTGTATGGAAGCTACTTATTTATATTGTAGAAGTTTTGCATTTGTAACGTTAGACATTTTTTGTGCATTGAAATTTCCCATAAAAGACACACCTTGGGATTCAATAAGATCTTTTTTCCATGCAGGAACAGTGTAGCCGCTCCTGCATGGAATATGGCTGCCGAACAATCCAGTAAACTATTGTTCTGACGTACACAAGCCTGCTTACACTATTCCTACATGGACACCACTGCATAATGCTAATTAGCTCATTTGGTGGTGAAGACCATGCAAATGAGGTGAATTAACAATTCAGCAAGCAGGCAGGCATCTGTGCAAGACTAGTGTTAGTTGCAGAAATGTATTCAGCTACTAGCCAAATATATTTCTACAAAAACTAAAATGGAGGCATGACAGTGCAAATAAAAGCATGTATTATAATCTTTAGGCATGCCAATGGCGAAATATATGGCCATTGGCATGGAAAAGTGTTTCATTTTTATAAATATAAAAGTTTATTTTTTTGGCCGATCTCGGCCGTTTAAGCATAGGGTAGCAGTGCACAAATGAGATCATGCCAAAAATAAAAAAAACAATGTGAAAACACAATTTTAAGGGTAATCTGCATTTTGCCATTATGGTCTATGGCATGCAGAATCAAAACAATACTAGGGAACAGTGGTTGCTAAGGGGAAAGCCTCTGGGGTAGTACATTAACTACAGACTAAGGCAGTGGGGTATGCAAATGAGTGGAAATATACTGAATCACAAAAATATTCTAAGTGCCAAACTGCACCTAACCATGTAGGCGCTATAACATGATTGTGTAAGCAGGAGGAGCAGCAGACATGGAAAGGGGGTGTGTCATGCATGGTGTAAGCACATTGGAGATCCATGGCCCCCAGCTAAGCTTAGCTAAGCATAGCTAAGCAAGGGTGTGTGTCTGAAGCTGTATTGACTTATTCCATATAATGAAAAGCGTGTTCACGTTCATGGAGGGTCATTTCTCATTGTTTACCCTAGCTAAATGGGTTTGCGTGGCATGCACTAGGTGTAAAACAAACAAAAACCCCTGGAAATAGCAGGACTGTTTACATTTGGGCACTGGGTTTGTGCGGTGCATCTCGGGGCTTAAAAGGGGCAGAAATGGGAAGGGAAAAAAAAGGAAAATGGCAGAATAAAAGAAATCAAGTACAAATTACATAGCTAGCAGGTGGAATGCATCATAGTCAGCCAATCATACAGGCAGCATCTGCAGCACAACAGTATAAACTATGCAAACACCTTACAGTCTGTTTTTTCCCACAAACTCTGCACCATTGGTGTATACATGTGGGGTAATTTCAACTGGAAAAATGTTAGGGGCTGCCATTGCTTTGATCCATCAGTATGTGCTAGAGGCTGAGGGTGGTGAGGAGGATAATGCTGACAACCGCCACAGACCAAGGAGGAGAAGAGTGTTCAGACCCAGGGTAACTTACCAGGGGCTACATGATCTGGAGATAGTAGAGCACTACAGGGTGGACAGAGACATACTGCAGCAAATCATCAAGCTGTGCCGGACTCAACTCAGACCCAAAACCAACAAAGGGGAACCCATCCCAGTGGATACCAAGGTATGTGTAGCCTTAAGAATACTAGCTACAGGTACCATCCAAAGACCTACTGGGGACATCATGGGGATCTCACAGGCATCTGCATTCAGGGTACTCCACCAGTTCCTGGATGCCATGCTACCACATGCAGGTGAGAACATTTACTTTCCCAACACCCATGAGGAGAGGACCAGCAATATGCTTCTCTTCCACCATGAGGCATAATACCCTGAGGTACTGGGTTGATAGACTGCATGTACATCCACATCAAAGCACCACCCAGTGAACAGGGTAGGGTCTACATAAACCGCAAGAGCTTCCCCTTCATCAACTGCCAGGTCATGTGCAATGCCCAGGGCATTATCATGAATATGTGTGCTGGCAGCCCTGGAAGCTATCCTGACTCCCACATCTCGTATTCGTCAAAGCTGTACCAGCCATTTGCCAGTGGGGGCATCCCATATGGCCATCTGGTGGGGGATGCTGGCTATGCACTGGAGCCGTGGATGATGACACCCATCAGAAATGCACACACACCCACACAAGACCAGCATAATGAGGCACACACACAAACTAGGATCATTATAAAGAGTGTGTTTGGGATGCTCAAGTCACCGTTCCGCTGCCTTGACATATCTGGTGGATCCTTGCAGTACTCCCCAGCCACATGTGCACACATGTTCATAGTATGTGCCATGCTACACAATATGATCCTGTGGAAACAGCTGCAGCAGGAACAGCACGGGAAAGGGCCACACAGCCCACCACCATTGCCAAGGTCCCCACAGGCCAGAGAGGCTCAGAGGAGGAGGAGGCCCCTGAACCTGTTCCTGTAGGCAGATGGAGGCATGCCCAGTATGCTCAGGCCTTGACAAAGAGGCAACGCATAGCACACACACTCTGACACTGTAGGGACCCCAGGGACTGACACTCTCTCTGACTCACACACACACAATAAAATGGATGACACACACATCAGATTACCATGTATAGGCAGTGTACTGTGTGCATCCAACATAGACGGCCCTCAAGCACCATCCTCACAATTGCTGCAGGCACAAGGTAAGTTAGTCTTCTTAACAATAAATGAATGGATTAGTATATTTTGGTAGCATTTCTATGGTAATATTGCATGCATGCAAGGGAATGGGGTAGCCTACTGGGAGAGCAGCAGACAACTGAGAGCTATGTGGGACACCAGGAAATGTCTGCCCAATACTGGCCTCCCCACACTATGCAGTAGTACCCAAGGTGGAAAATCTCACTGCAGTGTATGTATGGGGCCAACTAAATGGAGGGGATCATAAGTCACAGGCATGGATGTCAGTGTGGGGGTCCCATACCCACCCCTCAGACCCACACAGCAAGTCAGCTGTAGAAAACCAGAGAGAAATGTCTGGCAAAGGCCCACAAATGTTGGAAATGTTAAATTACCCCCCTACAGACTCACACAGTAATAGCACAACAGGTCTTGCAGTTGCAGTAAGGCTAGGAATGTTAAGAAGTGTGAAACTCAATTGTATCCCATTACAATCTTACCTGAGTGTTTACTGATATGTCTCTAGTCTGCAAGACAGGTTATAATAGTATGGTAAATGGAACCAAAATATAAAGCAAATATCAGCACAGTCTGTGCAAATGTGTACATTTGACAGGTGTGCCCCCTCATGCAATAACATGTATGTTTGCAGGGACATAGCAGCATAGCACACATTGGCAGGGTTGTCCCAGTACAAATTAAAACATATGTTGCATGTCCACAATATGCAGGGGTCAATGAGCTATGTGTATATGTAGCCGAGGTGCTAAGGCTTTTGTGAATATAGTGCTTTTTGGTACTGTTGTCAGTGGTTATTTCCAATCATTCTTTTTTTTTTAGGTTTGCTTTTACATATAATGGGCATGCCTGCACAGTAGAATGTACTCTGTACCCACACCCATAACTCCCAACCTCTGACAGCAAGATGTCTGGACAAGGCCAGAAATAAAAGCAGAACAAAGGCCCAATAATAGGCTTGTGTTGTAAATATCACCCTTACTTGCTGAAAAGTTGATAGGGTGAGGGTTTTGCAGTAGTGGGATTTTGTCTAAAAGTTATGTAGTCTGAAACAGTAATGTCTCATTATTTTGTAACATCACTCTTCAATTATATATAACTAACTTGCCATGAAAACACAAGTTTATGTAGAGAGGATGAAACCTCTAGCCAAACACCTGGACAATCTGCCAAAATATGTACAGGTGAGAGGTATGGCCACACAAGGATATGACATCTCAGGTTGGAAAGATACCGCACAAGCAGGAGATCCCCAACCAGTATATCATTAAGTTGCTGGACTGTTTACAAAGCATGTCATCACTCAAGTGGTAAAATCAAAAAGGAAACACAAAACTGTATACAAAAACAAAAAAGCAGAGAAACCAATCCACAGATACTATTTATTGTAAGCGCTTTCGTACATAAAATCCATGCACTTCTTCAGACAACATAACCCAGTATATCAAGACTTATATAGAAAACAAGAAACCAATTAATCATACAATTTACATTAAATTAATTAATTAATTCATTAATTAATTACAACTAAAGACACCCTTACAATTAAAGAAACATTTCTACCTAAAAACTTAATACTTAAAAGTATCTACACAATAAACAGGTGTTTAAAAATAAACAACCTAATTTAAAAATGTATTTACATATTTAAATTCATATTGTATATGTATTTTTCATATAAGTAAATAAATACAACTGTACGCTCCAACATTAATGTTTCTACAAACAGTATGCTAGCCTATTTTTTACCTTTCTGAAGCCTTCAATTTCAACAAGCATTTAATGGAATAGGCATAATTTAAACCAGGGTAAATGTGTGCATTTGTTTGTAACTGCAATACAAGTTCCCGCTCCTCCAGTTTTAGCTGCCAAGGTCCCCCTCTCGGATTTTTTGGAATACTATCCACAACGGTGAATTGGAAACTATGTGTCCCAAATTCACCTATGTGTCTTGCTAAAGCGTTGGTACTAATACCCCTGCTTATGCTGTAAATGTGTTCATAAATATGCTGTTTAAAGCAACGTTCAGTTTTGCCAAGGTAAAAAACTGAACAAACCTTACATGTAGCCAGGTAAACTATACCCTGGCCATCGCAGATGTATTTATCCTTAATAAAATATTTGTCCCCTCTGATCCTGCAAGTTGATCCAGTTTGCATAAACTTACAATATTTGCATCTCCCGCATTTAAACATACCTCGTACTTGTTGATATTTAACAGTCGGGGTTTCAAATAACATTTTAAGATTACGACCTCTTCTAAATGTAACAATGGGTCTCATACCAAATAAGTTACTAATAGACTGGTCCTGTGTAATGAGATTCCAATTGTTACTCAAAATATTCCTAAGTTCATTAGCAATTTCTGAAAATTGGGTCAAAAAAATGGTAGTATACCCAACCTGAGATACTTGTTGTAAACTCTGGCAACCTGATGAAACATTCACCAACCCACTGGGCTCCTCGACTAACACATAGCCTCTAGTTAAAATTTATCTAAAAGACCCCGATTGCCTCTTTCCTTTAACTTCATTGATCAAATTATTAATGAGGGAAATCGAGTACCCACCGTTAATGAACATTGTTTTTAAGAGATGACACTCATTTGTAAAATCTACATCCCTTGAAGTCATTCTAGAGGCTCTAACAAGTTGGCCTTTAACCACACCCCTCTTTTGATGGTAGGGATGACTGCTTAGAAAGTGTAAAAATGAGTTACTATAAAAAGGCTTTCTATAAATAGTTGTCACAAACCTGTTATACATCAAATCCTTACCAAGATCAATATCTAAAAAATTAATTCTAGAATCATTAAATTGAAAAGTAAATTCAAGAAAGTTAGTAAAAGATGACATTATCTGAACTAAGCTTTGGGCATCTTTGGCATTTCCTTTAAGGATGAAAAACATGTCATCCTGATATCTGGTATACCATGCAACTTTCTCCTTAAAGGTAGGGTTAGAAAACAAATAATTTTTCAGACAAAATGCCATAATCGTGTTAGCGAAACTACCACCACACGGAGAGACCATAGTCACACCTGATTTTTGAAGAAAGAACTCACCTCTAAACATAAAAAAGTTGTTACCTAAAATAATGTCCAGGAGTGAAGTAATCAAATCTACATCACTTCCTGGAATGTGTTTAGAAAGGAAATTCCCTCACCCAATCAGTACCAGTGTCTTGAGAAATCACAGTGTATAGATCTTTAATATCTACTGTCAAAAAACGTAAGATGGATCAAAAGGCAAACTGTTAAGATTATTCAAAAAATGCCAAGATTCATGGGAAATCTGAACCTCTGATTGCAGAGCTGACTTCAACTTTAGATCGACCCACTTGGCACAAGCATAGGTTATAGATTTACGTCCATCAATAATGGGTCTCAAAGGAGGATCTATCATATTTTTATGGAGTTTGGGAATGCCAAAAATAACCGGTGTTAAAGGTGCTTGCATGCTTAAATAATGGTAAGTGTCAATAGAAATGGAGGCATCAATAAAAAGATCCGACAAAAACATTCTAATACGCTGGTATGCCTGATTAAATTAATTCAAAGTCACTTTAGTATAATTATCTGTAGACAGCATGCCATACATCCTGTTGTTATACTCAGATTCATCCATAAAGATGACACCCCCGCCCTTATCCGGTTGCATCACACGTACATTGTGGGCTTTAACATAAGCAATAAATTCCCTTTTAGCTGCGGAAATATTACTGTGTTGAAAAAAACTATTTACACAATTATTGTCCATTAAAGCTCTAAAGTGCATTTCTGAAATTTTTTCAAAAAAGGCTAAAGTAGATTGTAACGGAGGGTTAAAAACGCTAGAAACACGTTCACTAGGTGTAATACTACTGTGATTACCAAACATTACATTTAAATTAATCTTTCAAACAAAAACATTCAAGTCATAAATTGTCCTGGCTAAATTAGGTTTGGAATTGGGCACAAAATGGAACCCCTTAGCCAGAAACTCCACCATGTCTTGTGGAATTTTAATTAAACTAAAGTTATAGACATTAAAATCCCCTCTAACACTTTTATAAACAGTCAAGGTATCATACTGATCCACAGAAACTACCTCCTGCGGCGGTTTTCTTCCTGCATTGCTGTCGGGGACCTCGGTTGGAAAAAGCCGTACTGGATGCCACCCTGTTGTCACCCTGTTGAAAATCCTGATTAGAGGTGTTTTGTGGATTTGGATTGTTGACTGATCGACCATTATAATGTTGTTGGTTGTTATTTCTTATACTTTCACTGCACCGAACAACAAGACTACTTGAAATATTGTTTGGACGGGTAGTGTTTGTGATGTCATCAGAAACAGACGTTCTCGCATTGTCCGTCTCCAAGGCAACTGAATAATCATTTGTAACATTATTAGGATTGGGCGGAGGATCAGGGTAAGCCCTGCTTTGATCATATTCTTGCTTATCCCTGTTTAATTTTCGAATTTTTGTGTCCATGATTTTACTTAAAAGTGAATCAATACTGGAAAAGATCCTTTTATAGTCATACTCATATCTGACAAAATCAGGATCCGATATAATATAATTCTCTAATTTTTCAAGTTGCTGTTTCAAATCAGACATTTGCTTGTCATAATTAATGATCAGTGTTTCTAAAAACTCAAGTCCGTGCTTATTGATTAACTGGACTAGTTGCAAATGAAACTCAGAGTTTTTTATATAAGACCGGAAGGATACCTCCATTGTTTCAAACCTTTTGGAACCAGCTTAAGTTTGATACATTCCCTGAAATAGAAGATCTCAGTTTGTAACTTCTTGTACTTCAGTAATTTGTGGTCAAATTCCTTTAGGTAAAAAACAATGTTGTTAATTACTTCACGTTCACCAGAATTATGACCCAGGCTAGCAGAACCAAAGGCAAAGGGCACTTTAATAAAGTCATTTAGGGTAGGCATGTCAAGTCTATTCCCAAGACCATTGCCCAGTTGCCCAATGTTATTAACACTATTGCTGTTACTGTTACCATGCTCATGGATAGAAGGACCAGTTAACACAGGTCGTCTGTTGTCAACTCTTAAGGTTAAAACAGAAGCTGCACCAGAAGAATTGTGTAGAACATTGGAATTAACAATAATACCAGGTCCAGATCCAATAGAATTAGAAGGCCTCTGTTCGTAAATTCTCCTTGACAGGCTAGCATACTGTTTGTAGAAACATTAATGTTGGAGCGTACAGTTGTATTTATTTACTTATATGAAAAATACATATACAATACAAATTTAAATATGTAAATACATTTTTAAATTAGGTTATTTATTTTTAAACACCTGTTTATTGTGTAGATAATTTTAAGTATTAAGTTTTTAGGTAGAAATGTTTCTTTAATTGTAAGGGTGTCTTTAGTTGTAATTAATTAATTAATTAATTAATTAATTTAATGTAAATTGTATGATTAATTGGTTTCTTGTTTTCTATATAAGTCTTGATATACTGGGTTATGTTGTCTGAAGAAGTAAGTGCATGGATTTTATTTACGAAAGCGCTTAAAATAAATAGTATCTGTGGATTGGTTTCTCTGCTTTTTTGTTTTTGTATCACTCAACTGGCTGTAGCCACACCTCACAACTGGCCTTGTTGGGCAAGAATGTATATAGCTGCCCTCATAATATTGCTCCTCTATGCATCATACAACTAGTATTCCTCTGGTAAAGCACTGTGATAATCTGAGGATGTCTGGCACTAGGTAATGACACGATGCATTGCAGTGTTAGACTGCAGATATGTCAGAAAATGTCTGCTAAACAAACCCAGGATCCCGCAGAAAGTCCTGTGTACTCCTGAGCGGTATGGCTGTAGCACACAAAACCCTGAACTGGAGTACACCTATCTCTGGAATGCAGTCCCACGCTAACTATAGAAGGTCACACTGGGAATGCTCCTACACTTAGAGAATCATAGGACATGTTGGAACCTACAGCGTACTGTATGACTGTATTGTGAATATATGTCTGTGCATACAGGCAGCTATGTACATTTTAACTGCCCCCATACACACGCACACATCAGACAGGATTATCCTCAGCTAGGTGCAGGTGGCCCATATGTGATATATATGCATCTGTTGTGTGTGATATACACACACACACATATATGTGTATATATATATATATATATATATATATATATATATATATATATATATATATATGGGCAACAGATAACATATGTCAAGCATGCACACACATAGATGTGGGGAAGTGAGAGACAGACAGTGATAGAGAGAGAGAGAGATACACAGGGGGACACAGACAGAGTGAGCCACACACATGGATACCTTGAATGACATACAGTGATGCCCTGCTGTTGACAGTGGCATACCAGCTGTAAACAATTGCACATGCCAACATAAAAGGTGAGCCCTATTGTGTAATAGTACTGAGGTTGGGTTTATAATATCACATCACGTGTGTGTGTGTGTGTGTGTGTGTGTGTGTGTGTGTGTGTGTGTGTGTGTGTGTGTGTGTGTGTTCGTAGGTCTAAGTATTAGGAGACTGTTCCCACTCAGTACACTTCACATTGCCCTACTTCACAAGATATGCTGCTATCATTCACCTTAGAAGTACCATTAGACAGCTATCATCACTATAGGTTTTGTAGCTCATGCAATAACTGTGTAACACTATAGTACAAATAACTAAATTGGTAGGATTTCTAATCTCAATGCTGGCAACAGTGTTTTTGTGGGTATATAAGTGTGGGTGGGTGTGTAAGTATGTCTGTTTGTAAGAAGAAGTATTTTGATAAGTTCCCACCCACTGCCCTACTTATCAGTCCTGCTGATGTCATTCCCCTTATCAGCACCTTCGGCCAGTTGTGAGCCCAATAAACTCCATAGCATGTGCAATAACTGTGTAACACTATAATACAAATCACTTGAGAGAGGGGCTCTACTCTCAGATCCAGAAAATGTGTGCATGTGGGTGTATAAGTGTGTCTGTTTG
Source organism: Protopterus annectens (assembly GCF_019279795.1). Taxonomy (NCBI): domain Eukaryota; kingdom Metazoa; phylum Chordata; order Ceratodontiformes; family Protopteridae; genus Protopterus; species Protopterus annectens. Next base: position 1,106,327,259 of record NC_056746.1, read on the forward strand.
TAAGAAGAAATATTTTCATAAGTTCCCACCCAGTGCCCTACTTTATCAGTCCTGCTGATGTCATTCCCCTTATCAGCACCTTTGGCCAGTTGTCAGCCCAGTAAGCTCTGAAGTGCATGTGATAACTGCATAACACTCTAGTACAAATCACAAAAGAAACAGGGATTCTTCTCTCAGATCTGGCAAATGTGGGTGTGTAAGTGTGTCTGTTTGTAAGAAGAAATATTTTGATAAGTGTCCCACCCAGTGTCCCACTTTATCAGTCCTGCTGATGTCATTTCTCTTATCAGCACCTTTGACCAATTGTCAGTCCAGTAAGCTCTGTAGTGCATGCTATAACTATGTAACA